>NC_069123.1:17629989-17814989 GCF_026914265.1 Mya arenaria
TAATATTAATATATGCTTTTGATAGCTTAACCACGTGTTTTGATTTTCACACGTGTAAAGCAGTGTTAAGCGTCACATAACATTTAACTAGTAATTAGGTTGATACAACTAAGTAAAACTATAATTATGACCATGGGGGTGGGGAACAATATTAAATTTGATAAAAATCAATTCATATATAACCTATATTAGTTGAGATTATATTTTAGATGTTAAATTCAACAAGTGATTCCATATTTTGAAGACTGTACAATATTGGACCACATGCAGAAAACTTAGTTTATTGAATATGTACTCAAGAAGATTATTGCAGTTCATTTTCATTGTCATAATAATAAGGCAATTTTATGTAGAAAGTGTCTGAGGTTCCAAAGTTTTATCATAACATTTTTTATCATTATTGATACAACAGCCAATACAATTGGACATGATGGCAGACATTCTAAAACAATTTGAACTGAAAATGGAGACAGCAACAACACCAACAACTTACAGATGATCCATTCTGTCGTTGTAATTCTTGGATTGAGGATTTAAGTTTCACCTGGAACAAGGAAACCTTTTATAGTACAAATCATACTTTGATAGAGTTTGTATTTCTGTTTAAATGGAAGAGTAAAACTAATGTGCATGCAAATTTTACAATGCACTGTTAACATTGAAGAAAACTTATTAGAGAAACAGTTTGCAGGAATGTTTTTCATTCAAGGTTCTTGTTGTTGCAAGTTTGGAAAAAAACAAAGACTAAGTAATCTCAAAATATGTCAAAATTTATCATTTGTCTGAAAAAAATTATGAAGATTAATTATTTCAAAACTTTAAATCGCTAACAATGAAAAATAAAGTACAACTACCATACTCCCTTTATAAACGAAAAGCATATTTATGTAAGATAACACATTATCAATCAAACTTTCTAAAAACCATCTTTAATATTAGTTCACATTTTGTTTTTAATATTATTGCAAAACATATAAAGCTTAATGCTAGCGCATTGAAGTTAATTAATTTATTATGTATAGGTCAGTGTTTGTTAATATGCATTGATCAAATTGAATTTGTCGGGGGGACCAATTTCATAAATGCATGATAACAAACATAAAACTTCTTAGTGTTCAAAATCATGTGTTATCTACTGGTCCAGTCTCTGTTTCAACCTACCAATTCACCTGATAAAAATCAATAACAGCTGACTGATTAATTACCAGAAAAAAGGTTTGTCAATTTTGAAAAATATAATCATTCCATTAGACATCATTTTCAACACAATTACAAAACAATAATATATGTGCAATCAGTTTGGTAATTCTGGAATACACTAATTGGATTTGAGAGACTACCCGGTAGCAGTTTTTAATCAGAAATCAAATCAAATTGATGGCTTCTTTATAGTAGATGTAAAAACGATTTTGTTCGTCTTTGTTTTAACATTTCAATTAAGAAATATGTCAAACCGGTACCGTTTCATTTTTAACTGCTGCTAGCTCCTTGTCCTGTAGGCTTTTCAATTGATTTGCAGAATCCTGAAATTAACATGCATGTTAAATAAATTATGCAAGTTTCCTTATGATGTACCATAATGTTAGTGTCAGCAAAATTTGACCAATTGTTATATCCAGATTTTTTATCCATGTTTTGGTATGTAAAAAAAATACTTCAACAAAGCTTTCATTGCCTGCTTTTGAGACACATTTCGCCGATTGTTCAGAACATTGTAAAAGTTTTTAATAAAACTGTTCATGTCATGTTTGTTAACTTTTAAATCTTAACTACTTTACAAGTTTCCTGGCACACTTGTGATCTCCATCACTTCTTACACATTTTGAGACAACTTTTCATCTCTGCTTGTGTACACAAAGTCATCATAAAACATATCAACCTTGCAAGGTTAACCACAATGCCAAATAACAGGTTATTAACTTAAACAAAGTCATGAGCAATTGAACAAATGCTTCACAAAAAATATGAAAATATATCCAAAGAATTTGTTTTTTATTTGCGACATCAACAACAATCAGCAATGAATGTTAGAGACAGTTCTACTGTAAGGATTCAGGTAAATTCATTGTAAAGGAATGCCATGAAGCAAACCTTCTGCAACGATTGTCTGCGTTTTCATTCACAAAAGAACCATAATTTGAAAATGACTTAAGCCTGAGTTATGGGTCTTGCTAAACATGGGTGGTTTGTCTCTGGCACAATGTTTTTCATCAAATTTCACTTGAATATCTTAAAGGGGTTTTCTTCATGGCAATTGTTAAAGTTTTCACAGGACTATGTCAACATGACACCAAGGCTATCACAATCACTCCATTTTTTAATTTGTAAACAGACAAGTTTTCAATACTTCCTACTGTTAGCTTCCTTACAACCTAGTGTAAGACATCTTTTTTGATGGGAACCAAGGCTAAGTTATTTTTTATTTTCAAGCAAACACTTTGTTAAATCTAGGAGGTTTTTTTCTTAGAATTTAATACCTGTATTAATTTTTATAACCAAATTCAAGCTTACACTTAGGTCTGGTTTAGAGAAGACGATTGAAGCATTTCTTAGTTTCTCGATGAGTTTGGGCAAATCCACCTCTTTCAGTAGTGGTTTATCAAGCTGAAATAGATTAAGATTTAAATTTCATCTTTCCTGCTTTGCTTGCTGCATGACCATGGTTGCCTGTTTATTTTTACAGGCAATATTTCATGTGAATTGTGTACTTTTAATATCTTTTTACGTGCATATTAAATTTAAAAATAACCTGCCACTTCTCTACTTGAGACTAAGACCCACCTCTAGCAAAATCTGTCACAGCCATCAAGGAAAGCCATATATGGTTATAAAAGATATAGATTTTTTTAAAAACCATTGGAAATAAAAATATATACTGTACCTCAACCTGGTACTCAGAATAGTCAACATTTTCTAGTTGAGCATTGCGAAATTTTTCCAGTTGCGTTTTTAAATCATTGGAGAGAAGGGTAATATCGGGCAGGCTTAAATTCTGATTCTTGATTTTGTTAACATCTTGAACAATATCCTGCAAAAACAAAGCAAGGTAAACACCAAAACTCATAACTACCCTGTTTGTGCCTCTGTGTGTGTGATGGTGTGTGCATGCTCTTGCCCTGTCTGTGCATCTGTGTGCATGATGGTGTGTGCATGATGGTGTGTGCATGCTCTTGCCCTGTCTGTACATCTGTATGTAAGGTGGTGTGCCCATGCTCTTGCCCTGTTTGTGCCTCTGTGTGTATGATGGTGTGTGCGTGCTATTGCCCTGTCTGTACATCTGTGTGTATGGTGGTGTGTGCATGCTCTTGCCCTGTCTGTGCCTCTGTGTGCATGATGGTGTGTGCATGCTATTGCCCTGTCTGTACATCTGTATGTATGGTGGTGTGTGCATGCTCTTGCCCTGTCTGTACATCTGTATGTATGATGGTGTCTGCATGCTCTTGTTCTGTCTGTGCATCTGTGTGCATAATGGTGTGTACATGCTCTTGCCCTGTCTGTGCATCTGTATGTAAGGTGGTGTGTGCATGCTCTTGCCCTGTCTGTACATCTGTATGTATGGTGGTGTGTGCATGCTCTTGCCCTGTCTGTGCATCTGTGTGCATGATGGTGTGTGCATGCTATTGCCCTGTCTGTACATCTGTATGTATGGTGGTGTGTGCATGCTCTTGCCCTGTCTGTACATCTGTATGTATGATGGTGTGTGCATGCTATTGCCCTGTCTGTACATCTGTGTGTATGATGGTGTGTGCATGCTATTGCCCTGTCTGTGCATCTGTGTTTGGTGGTGTGTGCATGCTATTGCCCTGTTTGTACATCTGTGTGTACAATGGTGTGTGCATGCTCTTGCCCTGTCTGTACATCTGTGTGTATGGTGGTGTGTGCATGCTCTTGCCCTGTCTGTACATCTGTGTGTATGGTGGTGTGTGCATGCTCTTGCCCTGTCTGTGCATCTGTGTGCATGATGGTGTGTGCATGCTATTGCCCTGTCTGTACATCTGTATGTATGGTGGCCCTGTCTGTACATCTATGTGTATGATGGTGTGTGCATGCTCTTGCCCTGTCTGTACATCTGTGTGTATGATGGTGTGTGCATGCTCTTGCCCTGTCTGTACATCTGTGTGTATGATGGTGTGTGCATGCTCTTGCCCTGTCTGTACATCTGTGTGTATGGTGGTGTGTGCATGCTCTTGCCCTGTCTGTACATCTGTGTGCATGATGGTGTGTGCATGCTATTGCCCTGTCTGTACATCTGTATGTATGATGGTGTGTGCATGCTCTTGCCCTGTCTGTACATATGTGTGTATGATGGTGTGTGCGTGCTATTGCTCTGTCTGTACATCTGTGTGTATGATGGTGTGTGCATGCTATTGCCCTGTCTGTGCATCTGTGTTTGGTGGTGTGTGCATGCTATTGCCCTGTTTGTACATCTGTGTGTACAATGGTGTGTGCATGCTCTTGCCCTGTCTGTAGATCTGTGTGTATGGTGGTGTGTGCATGCTCTTGCCCTGTCTGTACATCTGTGTGTATGGTGGTGTGTGCATGCTCTTGCCCTGTCTGTACATCTGTGTGTATGGTGGTGTGTGCATGCTCTTGCCCTGTCTGTACATCTGTGTGTACAATGGTGTGTGCATGCTCTTGCCCTGTCTGTACATCTGTGTGTATGGTGGTGTGTGCATGCTCTTGCCCTGTCTGTACATCTGTGTGTATGGTGGTGTGTGCATGCTCTTGCCCTGTCTGTACATCTGTGTGTATGGTGGTATGTGCATGCTCTTGCCCTGTCTGTACATCTGTGTGTATGGTGGTGTGTGCATGCTCTTGTCCTGTCTGTGCCTCTGTGTGTATGGTGATGTGTGCATGCTCTTGCCCTGTATGTGCATCTATGTGTATGGTGTGTATGATGGTGTGTGCATGCTCTTGCCCTGTCTATGCCTCTGTGTGTATGATGGTGTGTGCATGCTCTTGCCCTGTCTGTGCATCTGTGTGCATGATGGTGTGTGCATGATGGTGTGTGCATGCTCTTGCCCTGTCTGTACATCTGTATGTAAGGTGGTGTGCCCATGCTCTTGCCCTGTTTGTGCCTCTGTGTGTATGATGGTGTGTGCATGCTATTGCCCTGTCTGTTCATCTGTGTGTATGGTGGTGTGTGCATGCTCTTGCCCTGTCTGTGCCTCTGTGTGCATGATGGTGTGTGCATGCTATTGCCCTGTCTGTACATCTGTATGTATGGTGGTGTGTGCATGCTCTTGCCCTGTCTGTACATCTGTATGTATGATGGTGTCTGCATGCTCTTGTTCTGTCTGTGCATCTGTGTGCATAATGGTGTGTACATGCTCTTGCCCTGTCTGTACATCTGTATGTAAGGTGGTGTGTGCATGCTCTTGCCCTGTCTGTACATCTGTATGTATGGTGGTGTGTGCATGCTCTTGCCCTGTCTGTGCATCTGTGTGTATGATGGTGTGTGCATGCTATTGCCCTGTCTGTACATCTGTATGTATGGTGGTGTGTGCATGCTCTTGCCCTGTCTGTACATCTGTATGTATGATGGTGTGTGCATGCTATTGCCCTGTCTGCACATCTGTGTGTATGATGGTGTGTGCATGCTATTGCCCTGTCTGTGCATCTGTGTTTGGTGGTGTGTGCATGCTATTGCCCTGTTTGTACATCTGTGTGTACAATGGTATGTGCATGCTCTTGCCCTGTCTGTACATCTGTGTGTATGGTGGTGTGTGCATGCTCTTGCCCTGTCTGTACATCTGTGTGTATGGTGGTATGTGCATGCTCTTGCCCTGTCTGTGCATCTGTGTGCATGATGGTGTGTGCATGCTATTGCCCTGTCTGTACATCTGTATGTATGGTGGCCCTTCTGTACATCTATGTGTATGATGGTGTGTGCATGCTCTTGCCCTGTCTGTACATCTGTGTGTATGATGGTGTGTGCATGCTCTTGCCCTGTCTGTACATCTGTATGTATGATGGTGTGTGCATGCTCTTGCCCTGTCTGTACATCTGTGTGTATGGTGGTGTGTGCATGCTCTTTCCCTGTCTGTACATCTGTGTGCATGATGGTGTGTGCATGCTATTGCCCTGTCTGTACATCTGTATGTATGATGGTGTGTGCATGCTCTTGCCCTGTCTGTACATCTGTGTGTATGATGGTGTGTGCGTGCTATTGCTCTGTCTGTACATCTGTGTGTATGATGGTGTGTGCATGCTATTGCCCTGTCTGTGCATCTGTGTTTGGTGGTGTGTGCATGCTATTGCCCTGTTTGTACATCTGTGTGTACAATGGTGTGTGCATGCTCTTGCCCTGTCTGTACATCTGTGTGTATGGTGGTGTGTGCATGCTCTTGCCCTGTCTGTACATCTGTGTGTATGGCGGTATGTGCATGCTCTTGCCCTGTCTGTACATCTGTGTGTATGGTGGTGTGTGCATGCTCTTGCCCTGTCTGTACATCTGTGTGTATGGTGGTGTGTGCATGCTCTTGCCCTGTCTGTACATCTGTGTGTACAATGGTGTGTGCATGCTCTTGCCCTGTCTGTACATCTGTGTGTATGGTGGTGTGTGCATGCTCTTGCCCTGTCTGTACATCTGTGTGTATGGTGGTGTGTGCATGCTCTTGCCCTGTCTGTACATCTGTGTGTATGGTGGTATGTGCATGCTCTTGCCCTGTCTGTACATCTATGTGTATGGTGGTGTGTGCATGCTCTTGCCCTGTCTGTGCCTCTGTGTGTATGGTGATGTGTGCATGCTCTTGCCCTGTATGTGCATCTATGTGTATGGTGTGTATGATGGTGTGTGCATGCTCTTGCCCTGTCTATGCCTCTGTGTGTACAATGGAGTGTGCATGCTATTGCCCTGTCTGTGCCTCTGTGTGTGCAATGGTGTGTGCATGCTATTGCCCTGTCTGTGCATCTGTGTGTATGGTGGTGTGTGCATGCTCTTGCTCTGTCTGTGCCTCTGTGTGTATGGTGGTGTGTGCATGCTCTTGCCCTGTCTGTGCCTCTGTGTGTATGGTGGTGTGTGCATGCTCTTGCCCTGTCTGTGCCTCTGTGTGTATGATGGTGTGTGCATGCTCTTGCCCTGTCTGTACATCTGTGTGTATGATGGTGTGTGCATGCTCTTGCCCTGTCTGTACATCTATGTGTATGGTGGTGTGTGCATGCTCTTGCCCTGTCTGTGCCTCTGTGTGTATGGTGATGTGTGCATGCTCTTGCCCTGTATGTGCATCTATGTGTATGGTGTGTATGATGGTGTGTGCATGCTCTTGCCCTGTCTATGCCTCTGTGTGTACAATGGAGTGTGCATGCTATTGCCCTGTCTGTGCCTCTGTTTGTGCAATGGTGTGTGCATGCTATTGCCCTGTCTGTGCATCTGTGTGTATGGTGGTGTGTGCATGCTCTTGCCCTGTCTGTGCCTCTGTGTGTATGGTGGTGTGTGCATGCTCTTGCCCTGTCTGTGCCTCTGTGTGTATGGTGGTGTGTGCATGCTCTTGCCCTGTCTGTGCCTCTGTGTGTATGATGGTGTGTGCATGCTCTTGCCCTGTCTGTACATCTGTGTGTATGGTGGTGTGTGCATGCTATTGCCCTGTCTGTACATCTGTGTGTATGGTGGTATGTGCATGCTCTTGCCCTGTCTGTACATCTGTGTGTATGGTGGTGTGTACATGCTATTGCCCTGTCTGTACATCTGTGTGTATGGTGGTGTGTGCATGCTCTTGCCCTGTCTGTACATCTGTGTGTATGGTGGTGTGTGCATGCTCTTGCCCTGTCTGTACATCTGTGTGTATGGTGGTATGTGCATGCTCTTGCCCTTTCTGACATCTGTGTGCATGATGGTGTGTGCGTGCTATTGCCCTGTCTGTACATCTGTGTGTATGGTGGTGTGTGCATGCTATTGCCCTGTCTGTGCCTCTGTGTGTATGGTGGTGTCTGCATGCTCTTGCCCTGTCTATGCATCTGTGTGTATGATGGTGTATGTGTATGTGCATTCTCTTGCCCTGTCTGTGCATCTGTGTGTATGATGGTGTATGTGCATGCTATTGCCCTGTCTGTGCATCCATGTGCATGATTGTGTGTGCATGCTATTGCCCTGTCTGTGCATCCATGTGCATGATTGTTTGTGCATGCTATTGCCCTGTCTGTGCATCCATGTGCATGATTGTGTGTGCATGCTATTGCCCTGTCTGTGCATCCATGTGCATGATTGTGTGTGCATGCTATTGCCCTGTCTGTGCATCTGTGTGTATGGTGGTGTGTGCATGCTCTTGCCCTGTCTGTGCCTCTGTGTGTATGGTGGTGTGTGTATGCTCTTGCCCTGTCTGTTCCTCTGTGTGTATGGTGGTGTGTGCATGCTTTTGCCCTGTCTGTGCCTCTGTGTGTATGATGGTGTGTGCATGCTCTTGCCCTGTCTGTACATCTGTGTGTATGATGGTGTGTGCATGCTCTTGCCCTGTCTGTACATCTATGTGTATGGTGGTGTGTGCATGCTCTTGCCCTGTCTGTGCCTCTGTGTGTATGGTGATGTGTGCATGCTCTTGCCCTGTATGTGCATCTATGTGTATGGTGTGTATGATGGTGTGTGCATGCTCTTGCCCTGTCTATGCCTCTGTGTGTACAATGGAGTGTGCATGCTATTGCCCTGTCTGTGCCTCTGTGTGTGCAATGGTGTGTGCATGCTATTGCCCTGTCTGTGCATCTGTGTGTATGGTGGTGTGTGCATGCTCTTGCCCTGTCTGTGCCTCTGTGTGTATGGTGGTGTGTGCATGCTCTTTCCCTGTCTGTGCCTCTGTGTGTATGGTGGTGTGTGCATGCTCTTGCCCTGTCTGTGCCTCTGTGTGTATGATGGTGTGTGCATGCTCTTGCCCTGTCTGTACATCTGTGTGTATGGTGGTGTGTGCATGCTATTGCCCTGTCTGTACATCTGTGTGTATGGTGGTGTGTGCATGCTCTTGCCCTGTCTGTACATCTGTGTGTATGGTGGTATGTGCATGCTCTTGCCCTTTCTGACATCTGTGTGCATGATGGTGTGTGCGTGCTATTGCCCTGTCTGTACATCTGTGTGTATGGTGGTGTGTGCATGCTATTGCCCTGTCTGTGCCTCTGTGTGTATGATGGTGTGTGCATGCTATTGCCCTGTCTATGCATCTGTGTGTATGATGGTGTCTGCATTCTCTTGCCCTGTCTGTGCATCTGTGTGTATGATGGTGTATGTGCATGCTATTGCCCTGTCTGTGCCTCTGTGTGTATGGTGGTGTGTGCATGCTATTGCCCTGTCTATGCATCTGTGTGTATGATGGTGTCTGCATGCTATTGCCCTGTCTATGCATCTGTGTGTATGATGGTGTGTGCATGCTATTGCCCTGTCTGTGCCTCTGTGTGTATGGTGGTGTGTGCGTGCTCTTGCCCTGTCTGTGCATCTGTGTGTATGGTGGTGTGTGCATGCTATTGCCCTGTCTGTGCCTCTGTGTGTATGGTGGTGTGTGCATGCTCTTGCCCTGTCTGTGCATCTGTGTGTATGATGGTGTCTGCATGCTCTTGCCCTGTCTATGCATCTGTGTGTATGATGGTGTCTGCATGCTCTTGCCCTGTCTATGCATCTGTGTGTATGATGGTGTGTACATGCTCTTGCCCTGTCTATGCATCTGTGTGTATGATGGTGTCTGCATGCTCTTGCCCTGTCTATGCATCTGTGTGTATGATGGTGTGTGCATGCTCTTGCCCTGTCTGTGCATCTGTGTGTATGATGGTGTCTGCATGCTCTTGCCCTGTCTATGCATCTGTATGTATGGTGGTGTGTGCATGCTCTTGCCCTGTCTATGCCTCTGTGTGTATGATGGTGTGTGCATGCTCTTGCCCTGTCTATGCATCTGTGTGTATGATGGTGTCTGCATGCTCTTGCCCTGTCTATGCATCTGTGTGTATGATGGTGTATGTGCATGCTCTTGCCCTGTCTGTGCATCTGTGTGTATGATGGTGTATGTGTATGTGCATCCTCTTGCCCTGTCTGTGCATCTGTGTGTATGATGGTGTATGTGTATGTGCATTCTCTTGCCCTGTCTGTACATCTGTGTGTATGGTGGTATGTGCATGCTCTTGCCCTTTCTGACATCTGTGTGCATGATGGTGTGTGTGTGCTCTTGCCCTGTCTGTACATCTGTGTGTATGGTGGTGTGTGCATGCTAATTCCCTGTCTGTGCCTCTGTGTGTATGGTGGTGTGTGCATGCTATTGCCCTGTCTGTGCCTCTGTGTGTATGGTGGTGTGTGCATGCTATTGCCCTGTCTATGCATCTGTGTGTATGATGGTGTCTGCATGCTCTTGCCCTGTCTGTACATCTGTGTGTATGGTGGTGTGTGCATGCTATTGCCCTGTCTGTGCCTCTGTGTGTATGGTGGTGTGTGCATGCTATTGCCCTGTCTGTGCCTCTGTGTGTATGGTGGTGTGTGCATGCTATTGCCCTGTCTGTGCCTCTGTGTGTATGGTGGTGTGTGCATGCTATTGCCCTGTCTGTACATCTGTGTGTATGGTGGTGTGTGCATGCTATTGCCCTGTCTGTGCCTCTGTGTGTATGGTGGTGTGTGCATGCTATTGCCCTGTCTGTACATCTGTGTGTATGGTGGTGTGTGCATGCTATTGCCCTGTCTATGCATCTGTGTGTATGGTGGTGTGTGCATGCTCTTGCCCTGTCTATGCATCTGTGTGTATGGTGGTGTGTGCATGCTCTTGCCCTGTCTGTACATCTGTGTGTATGGTGGTGTGTACATGCTATTGCCCTGTCTGTACATCTGTGTGTATGGTGGTGTGTACATGCTATTGCCCTGTCTGTGCCTCTGTGTGTATGGTGGTGTGTGCATGCTATTGCCCTGTCTATGCATCTGTGTGTATGGTGGTGTGTGCATGCTCTTGCCCTGTCTATGCATCTGTGTGTATGGTGGTGTCTGCATGCTCTTGCCCTGTCTATGCATCTGTGTGTATGGTGGTGTCTGCATGCTCTTGCCCTGTCTATGCATCTGTGTGTATGGTGGTGTGTACATGCTCTTGCCCTGTCTATGCATCTGTGTGTATGGTGGTGTGTGCATCCTCTTGCCCTGTCTATGCATCTGTGTGTATGGTGGTGTGTACATGCTCTTGCCCTGTCTATGCATCTGTGTGTATGGTGGTGTGTGCATGCTATTGCCCTGTCTATGCATCTGTGTGTATGGTGGTGTGTGCATGCTCTTGCCCTGTCTATGCATCTGTGTGTATGGTGGTGTGTGCATGCTCTTGCCCTGTCTATGCATCTGTGTGTATGGTGGTGTCTGCATGCTCTTGCCCTGTCTATGCATCTGTGTGTATGGTGGTGTATGTGTATGTGCATGCTCTTGCCCTGTCTGTGCATCTGTGTGTATGATGGTGTATGTGTGTGTGCATGCTCTTGCCCTGTCTGTGCATCTGTGTGTATGATGGTGTATGTGTATGTGCATGCTCTTGCCCTGTCTGTGCATCTGTGTGTATGATGGTGTATGTGTATGTGCATTCTCTTGCCCTGTCTGTGCATCTGTGTGTATGATGGTGTATGTGTATGTGCATGCTCTTGCCCTGTCTGTGCATCTATGTGTATGATGGTGTATGTGTATGTGCATGCTCTTGCCCTGTCTGTGCATCTGTGTGTATGATGGTGTATGTGCATTCTCTTGCCCTGTCTGTGCATCTATGTGTATGATGGTGTATGTGTATGTGCATTCTCTTGCCCTGTCTGTGCATCTGTGTGTATGATGGTGTATGTGTATGTGCATTGCCCTGTCTGTGCATCCATGTGCATGATTGTGTGTGCATGCTATTGCCCTGTCTGTGCATCCATGTGCATGATTGTGTGTGCATGCTATTGCCCTGTCTGTGCATCCATGTGCATGATTGTGTGTGCATGCTATTGCCCTGTCTGTGCATCCATGTGCATGATTGTGTGTGCATGCTATTGCCCTGTCTGTGTCTCTGTGCGCATGATGGTGTGTGGATGCTCTTGTCTTGTCTGTGCATCTGTGTATATGATGGTGTGTGCATGCTCTTGCCCTGTCTGTGCATCTGGGTGCATGATGGCGTGTGCATGCTCTTGTGCACATGTTTGTATTATATTTCTAAATTCTATTCCTTTACATAGATAATTCTATAAAAAAAATAATGTTTGAAATTTATTTTAAGCAGGCACACAATTTTACTATAAAATGACATCAATTGGATGACAAAACCTTGTACATATTCATGCAATTATTGGTGTCAATAAATATATAATACTAAATAGTTCATATTTGAAATAAATAAACTTCAAATCTTTACAATATTGAGAAAAGTGCTGCAATGTCTCACCGAAATATTGACCACATCATCAATATCTAAAATGTATTTCAGATTGACGGCCTCGTAGATTGCTTTGTTGTTTTTGCACTTTCTGAAGTCAAAGGTTTTTGACATGATATATCTATTTGTTGATAAATGAAGAGGAAACACATGCATAAAAAAACAATACCAGAAACCTAAAAGAAATCTACTTTTACTATGCCCCTTTAAATTTATCAAACACAATAGACAAACAAGATTTAATAGCCTTTTCAGTTTTTGTTTTGTTTTATGGTATCATAAGACTTTTTTAATACAATTTCATTTTGCTTAGGCCAGTTTTCAGTTTCCAAGCATAAGTCGGTGTATGCGTGTTTCACTTGATAAAATTTAGTCTTGTTACTAATTTAACACTCTGAACATTTTTCTAACACAGAACCAATATATGCCATATGATCACTTTCAGACTTAGAGTTCTAGTACTATAGTTATTCTGTAATACAAAACATGGTTGTCTGGTTGGATGTGTGGTTTGCTCACATGAGATCTCACCTTGGGGTTCCCAGTTCGATTCTCCGACCTGGTATAATTTATTTGGCTTTGGTTTGATGTCACCAAGCCAGACAAGTTTCCCACAAGAGGAAGCACAACTATCCCAGAACATTTTTCAAATGAGACTAATATAGCAGAATAAAACATATAACTAATCTTCACATCATTTTAAAACTAGTTTAAACTAAAGGAGAACACCTACTCAAATATTCCTGACAGACTGAGGTTTTGCATTCCTTCAAAACCTTGGTTGATATTGAAGTTAAACCCATCTCTCAATACATTTTCAAACACCTGAAATATCAGAAATCATAGTACAGTACAGAGATAAATCAATGATCACAAAATAGGAGAATATTGAAGTAAAGTTGAGCAATATATGTTAAATAAAGTCCACTTACATTAACATTCTCCAGTCCATTTCCAACATATTTACAAAACAAGCTGTAAGTGAGGCCGCCCGTAGAAAACAGCAGGATTACGATCAACATCAGCAACCAGCAGAACAGGAACGAGCAGCATATGCCTCTGAAAAACGAGACATTCTATTAAAGACAAGTTACACTTTCCCACCTTACAGGTATTTGCAGGAAATTTGGCCTCCATCATGCTGATTTTTTCAATCTGGCACCCCCCCCATGCCAAATGAGTCATTGCAACAACGTGACACCTATTATTTCTTTTACTGTGCAATTTCTGAATAGGAATGTGTGACGTTTTAATACGGCATAATTCTTTATATTATTCTACAATTAATTTTCTTTATAAATGTTATTTTAGAGGTACGTTTTAAGGAATAAATTGCGGGCTTGATGTCATTTTCAGAGTATGTCACAGTTGGGCTAGTCAAAGTGTGTGGAGTCCGTACTTTGACCAGCCCAATTGCATTCATATCCCTGATAATGACATCAAGCCCGTAATTCATTACTTATATTTACACCAATAGTTCATTATATCATTAAAGAATTGCTAAGAAATACTTCATTTCATTTATGAAACCTTTCAATAATGCTTTCTTACCCATTCTGTAAATAGAAAGACCTGACTGTAACTGGAAACATTTTATTAAATGACGTCACAATAACGCGGGAAAGATCAACCACGTGTACTTGAAATCACTTTAAAACATAAAATTGAAACACTTATGGCAACAAAACATTAAAGATACCATAAATTAACACTTTCTAAAATGTGGATTTATATTTTACGGGACTTGCTGAGACAATCCAAACAATAACAAGGCAAAAATGTTCATGTATATTGTTAATTATGCGATGAATTGCGATCCGAACATATCTGAAGATGTTGCATTCATCGGATGATAACCGCAATTGCCGAAAAGCAGTTCATTTAAGGAATGGTAGTTGAGGTGTAAAAATTTGACATTGAACTTAAATATGTATGACATCAGTAAACGATACTCGGTGAAAGGTACAAGAAAATGGGATTTTCTAGTATGCAAGAAAAAAGATCAATAATGTGTTTACAGGACTGAAAAAAACAAACACTACGGCATGCTGCATTGCTGGGCATGGATATTTTCAATCAGGGCTATTAGTCACAGCTGTTGGTATTTGTCTTCCAAAACTTAATAATTTTGGAATGGTATAAATAGAAACAAGAGCTGTCACAGAGACAGCTTGCCTGACTATTCCGCCGCTTTTCAGTGTAAGGATTGAAAAGTTTTGGCGAAACATGCATGGATCACTGTTAGATTAGATTTCAATGCAATACATGATGTGCTGAGGTATTAACATAAATGTGGTTACATGCAAAATTTTAACCAGAATTTTTAAGTGTAATAATAAAGTGCCATTATTTGCAAAATACAGTTATCTAACTTGGTTATTCAATTAGGTTTGGTGGTTGAATACCATTGTATAAAGTCTCAATGCAATACATCAAGTAGTTGCTGAGATATTATCCTATGTGTGCTTACATGCAAGACCTTAACCAGAATTTCTAAGTCGCATAATAAAGGGGCAAAAATGATATAATATGAAAGATTAGAGTTATCTTACTTGATTAAATAAGAAGGTTAAATGGTTGGGAGCCTGTGTGTAAAGTTTCAATGCAATACATGATGTATTTGCTGAGGTATTGACTTAAAAGTGGTTACATGCAAAACCTTAACCAGAATTTCTAAGTCTAATAATAAAGGGCAATTATTTTGCATTAAATGCAACATAGAGTTATCTAACTTGATTAATTTAGTAGGTTGGATAGTTGAGTACCATTGTATCAAGTCTCAATGTAATACCTCAAGTAGTTGCTGAGATATTTACCTATGTGTGCTTGTACACAAAACCTTAACCAAGGGGTGACGCCGACGCCGACGCTTGGGTGAGTAGTATAGCTCTCCTTATTCTTCGAATAGTCAAGCTAAAAATCAATACTTTGTAAACAGTAACACCTTTAAAAGCATTATATTTCATGAGATTTTTTTTTCCTATAATGGGGATATTAGACTTTTTGAACAGTATTGAGATATATTACAAGTTATCATCATGTCATCACTCATATTTTGAGGTCATCAGCTAATCACTCATTTATAACTCAAAATACATAAAATGTAAATGGCGACAGCAAATTTTCAGTTTAATCAGCTTACGTGCAGAGCAGATTAGCCGCGGTTCCACGGTTACAGCAGTTGGCGTTGTGACTGGGTCTCTCCCCACACCAACCAAATAACAAGCCCATATAGTAGAAGACAACCACTAACAGCACCACACAGCCCATTCCCACACAGGAATACCAACTGTCAAGTAAACAAAATCAACATTTTGTCATAATAATAAGAAGAAACAAGAAGAAACATTTGAGGCTAATTGAATGGTTAGATTTTACTTAATAATTTAAACCATTACGGTAATCTAGATATGCAGGTAAATGATGTTTTTATATCATAAATACTGAAGTGATGTAATTAATTAGTCATATTAATTATATAGCACATTTTCTTAACATAAACCCAATGAGCTGTTAAATTATTTTAGAACAATTTCTCTAGAAAAAAATAGTATGTTCATAAATTCAAATATGTCATTGGCTCGCAAATCTGAAATAAACATATGTGTGAAAAGCAGCACTTGGCATGAGGTACTAGTGTGATACCAGATCAGAAACTGATAGCCGCATGATATGAATCTTTCTATATGGCATGCTATATTTTAACTGTGAAATTGATGGGCATATTATCAAGTGATTGTCACCAAAACCTGATTTTTAGGAAAAACCGAATGAATACTTACATGTACTTTCCAATATCTTGAAATGTCGGCTTCAAATCTTCAATGTCATTATGTGCATTTGTCAATGCATCAGACTGAAAAAAATATTTAATCAAAAGTTTGAATAATGACACTTGCACTTGCAACATTATATACTTACTGTCATGTAAACTCTGGTCAATGATGAGACAAGAAGTCCTTTTTAAATGCTGAAATGGTCATGGGGAGCCAAATTTTTTAGCATTTTCATGCAGTGTATTCTGTTTGTATCCAAATTGCAACCAAGCATTTTTTTACTGGTTGCGCAAAGATTGAAAATGTAGAGGACATATGACAACCTTTAGTGATGTCATAATGTCTCTCTCTCTCTCTTAGAGGTTGACTTACAGTCCAGTGGTAAGATAATTGACCATCTACCAAGGGGTCAACAGTTCAATCCCCTGCCTCACCACTAACAGCACCAATGGGACGCTGATTTGGGACCCTGTGTGAGCGTGCTCAATATACTAGCGTTAAAGAACCAGTGATAACTCTAACCAAGATAACATTCTTTAAGTGCACAATGCCCCAAAACCGAACAAGACTGAGATTATCACTAAGGTCCAATGCCACAGGCAATTACATGGACATTGTAAATGAACCATACACAACCACATACCATGTAAATTTCCTAAAATAAAAAATAGCCGAACAAGCAAGAACTCATACTCGGACCGCAATACAACTAATCTATCTTTATGATTTTGTCGT
This sequence comes from Mya arenaria, assembly GCF_026914265.1. Taxonomy (NCBI): domain Eukaryota; kingdom Metazoa; phylum Mollusca; class Bivalvia; order Myida; family Myidae; genus Mya; species Mya arenaria. The sequence continues at coordinate 17,646,833 of NC_069123.1, forward strand.
CATTCTGCTAAACATAGAGTGCATTGAGACAAAAAAATGGGTTAAAACGACATGAATAGAAGTAGTTCTTTGGAGTTTGCAGTCTTAAGACTACCTGCGCGCATGCACAGATAGTCTTAAAATGGGTTAAAACGATATGAAAAGAAGTAGTTCTTTAGAGTTTGCGGTCTTAAGACTAATAGTGTAAAAATATATACAAGCTACAAACAATGAGGACATTGCACTATGTTTTTCATTCCATTAAGTACATGAAACCCATCTTACCAATGGTTTGGTTAGATCATCCAGCTTCTTCAGTTGGTCGTGAACAGTCTTATTCAAATTATTAACTGTAGCATCCGTACCTGGAACATAACATCAGTAAAAATTGAATCACTCAGATTCTTAGATTGTATCAAATTTTGATTATGGTTTGTATGAATCTTATAACCAAAGGATTTAAGTAAGTGATGTACAATAAATGATAGACAAGAAACGCTACAATGTGATGAAACCAGGATTTCAATGATTGACAGTAAAATATGACTTGGTAGAAACCATATTTCCATTTTACAAACAGTTACAAGTTTAGTTCTAATAATTGAACTCCGCACTTGCCGCCATTGCTTAGAGCTGTGTTACAACAAAATGAAACCTCACACTAATTATCAAATTACTTTTCTTGACATTTACGGCTGTAAATGACATAAGGGCTATGGGGGAGTTGTTTTGTGCATAGCAAAAAATTCTGGGATCTGAAAATATACCAATCTGTTTTTCTGCAGTGACATTGTTGTGGAAAGACATAATCATATTTGTGGAAATCTATTTTTAAAACATGCTTGTTTGTGGAATCATACCCGTTTGACGAATCACACCCCTTAGTTAGACTATGTCTATTTGTGAGTCATACACAACTTAGTATGTACAATAAACTTACTATTTTGTGACTTTTAACCAAGGGGAAATACTGATCAACATACATCATGTCGTAGAGTTGAAAAAAATAAAAGTAAAATTTAATTTCTACAGCTTTGCCATCAGCAATGTCAACACAGAATTTGAATTAAATTAAAACAAAAATAGAGTTATGTTCCTTGTCCTTAAAAAATGTATTGTAACTGTGATCAAATGTATGAAGTCTGAGACTGATTACTTCAATGAATCAAATGTTATTAAGAAAAAGCAAGCCTAAAACATGTGGCCAGACTGATAGATGGACAGGGTGATTACAATAGGACACCTCATACTTTTGTGGGCTTTTGTTACAACTAAACAGGCATGAACAGAAGAAACATACTATTTAATTCCTTGGCGATATCACCATCCAAATGTTCTTTCGTTTTAATGAATTCTTTTTTGGCCTGAAAAATACAATAATTTTTTATTTTTATCCCGTGACATATATTTTGTTCATTTCTTCTGAAAAAGATCAGAGATGGTCTACAAATACAAGTATGACAACTTCTTTCATCATCTCAATAATGTTATATATATATATAATTACAGCAAATGGTTATGAAAAGCTTAATTTTAATTATGAACTTCAAAACCTTAGAAACCCTGCACACTGTGTGACATTGACCTTCGACCTTACGACCTTGGTCGATTTTCACACATCACATGCCGGTAGTTTCAATTGGTGAATTTCAAACTCACACATCACATAATTTTAATTGGTGAATTTCAAATTCACACATCACATAATTATAATTGGTGAATTTCAAATTCACACATAACAGAGTTTCAATTGGTGAATTTTTAATTCACACATCACATAATTTTAATTGGTGAATTTCAAATTCACACATAACATAATTTCAATTGGTGAATTTCAAATTCACACATCACATAATTGTAATTGGTGAATTTCAAATTCACACATCACATAATTTTAATTGGTGAATTTGAAATTCACACATAACATAGTTTCAATTGGTGAATTTTTAAATTCACACATAACAGAGTTTCAATTGGTGAATTTTAAATTCACACATCACATAATTTCAATTGGTGAATTTCAAATTCACACATAACATAATTTCAATTGGTGAATTTCAAATTCACACATCACATAATTGTAATTGGTGAATTTCAAATTCACACATCACATAATTTTAATTGATTTTTCTCGTATATTTTTTCCTGCTTCCTATAAACGATGGCATCCCATACACAATGATTTACGGTAATAACAAATTAAGCTAAACCCGCTTCTTTTTGTATTGATTTTAGTTATCATTTTTAATGGTTTCGACATTTTCAAGTAAGATCACAAAAAGACAATTGTAAAAAACATTTTAAATTTTAAAATAAACATGAAGAATTAAGCTTGATACAGATCATACAAAAATACTCAAGCTTACAATTGATGCCACCTGTTCACTCATCATATGGGATTTCATTTAAACTGGAATATCAAAATATGTACTCACTTCTTTAACCAAATCGGTGATATTGTTGGCTTGCCTAACTTGACTTGCTTTATTTTGCAGATTATTAAGCTGAAAAGATAGAGCAGTCAACGAACTATGAATTGAACAATACTAGGCATTTCATGACATGAAATAAAGTAATATACTCTCCAAGACAAAGTTTCAATGAAATACATCAAGTAGTTGCAAAGTTGACTTTTGTGTGATTACATGCTTACCTTTTAATGTCGAATAATAAAGGGCCATAATTTGCATTGTATGTAAGAGAGAGTATTACCAATCCCTGGGTGGGTAGAATATATATAGCTCTTCTTATTTTTCGAAAAGTCGAGCTTAACGCTAGAATTCTGTTATTAAGGTGTGTTTCCTATCAGGAGCATCCATAAACATTCTACTAAAGGTCACATTGACCTTGATGTTTTGACCTTTTGACCTAATATATAGTCAGTCTACTGACTATGACCAATGAATATACTAAGTTTAATACCGGTAACTTGACATCAAGTTTTTTAACAGTTATTGATCAGAAAAGAAAGTTCTAATACGTTTTTCTTGTAAAGGTCACAATGACCTTGACATTTGACTAATTGACCCTGAAGTCAATACAGGTTTTCTACTGAAGACTCTATAAACCAATTTGTTCAAAAGTTACTGATTAGAAATGAATAGCGAGAAAATGCAGACGACAACGAAGTTGAGAACACTGGACAAAAGTAATGTCTGCCATGCTACACAAAAACATAAAAGATATAACACTACAAAAAGAATAATACTTTCACAGATATATGCGCATTTTAAGGTTTTCCTTACTTTCACTATACGGCTACTCTTACAACATAACACTTAATTCGATTGTTAGACAACATCCATACATCATACACTTGTCATAGCCATATATTTAGGAAACCAATATTCAAGTGATAACTACAACAACAAGGGCAAAAGCAACAACAATGCAAGACATGACTTTCTACCAAAGCTGTTGTCTGAAAGAATTCATCACAAAGTTGTACAATGTACCATAATGTACTATTTTAATTTTGCAAAGGTTGAATTTTTCACAATTTTTCATGAATTGACAAAGTTGATTATAAATGTAGTGACAAGTTCAATATACCGTTTCTTTCAGATGATTATACATGGTGCTATAATTTTTTAAACCTCATAAACTTGGCCAAAACCGGAAAATATCGAAAAAGGATGTCGATAATAAAAAGAATTGTTGCCAAAAAAAAAATATAACACTTAGATAATTTTTGTTTATGACTTTAATCCTCCTTGACGTTTATGCTTATATAGGTAACTGCATTTATAGATCATAGAAAAAACAATACTTACTGCAGAAAAGTCAGGATTAAATGTAAGCACTGATGCATTAATCCCTTGACATTGTCCAGGAGGGCATGTTTGGTTAATTGCAGCACTGATATCTCGTAATTCAGTCGAGATGTTGATTTGCAGACTTTTTAGTTTGGACAATGATTTGTCCAGTTGTTCAAGCTGTGTCAATGCATTCTTAGCATCTGAAATTAACAGTTTTCTCTTCTTTATACATTCTGATTACAGAAGGTCAATGAAAATTATTTCTTCTGCCAACATGGGGCCATTTTATCAATAGTTTAAAAATTCAATCGTATGATTCATGTTTTGATAAGATGGCCTTGTGATAACTGGACAACTTCTTCATTCAATGTTATATGTTTACTTCATAACTTTTTTTTAATATGCTCATTATTAATAATTCTATTGAATAGTGAAAGAAATTATAATAATATGAACAAAGGGTTTAAATGTTGTGACTTAAAACAGTAGGTTCTATTGATAGATTGATTAGTTTGTATTGCATGAAATATCAACTAGTCTATTATAAAGTTATTTTGTTAAGTTTTAGCCACAAGATTACATTAACATGTAAGGATGGATAGATGGACTGCCACCATGTCACCTATATACTCCTTCAAAATCTTGTTTTATGGGGATGTAATTATACCAAAATATTTAACTTTATCGCAAAGACAGCTGAGAAACGGCCATTTCTCTATTGTTTTACAGAAACAATATAAAAAACATATTATCAAAGAATTAAATACCACGTCCTGATTGTCACTTCTTTTGAAATAGTTGACCACTTGTTTATTTTTAAACAAGGAATTGACTTATGAATGTACAACTACTGTTATAATCAATGTCAGGCATTCCTATTGCCAAGAAATACATATCACAAAAGTTATCAAAAGGATGGCCCGCCTGACTTTTCAAGAAATATATGTCAGACTTAAGATACTTCACATTTGTGTTCTTGTTTTTAAACAAGCATTGCTACCTTTCCATGAGGGTAAGAGAAAATAGTATTTTTACATTACTTTAATTTCCTAAACAATAGTCTACCTTGTCCAAGGGTGTCAGCCTCTTTTAGCAAAGAAGAGGCATTTATAACACCCTCTATATTATCCACCGCCCTTTGTGCCGCCCCTGAAAGATTAAAGAGACATGCATTTTGACACAAGGAAAAAAAATGAAATAATATTGTTGCTTTTTTTGTTTTGTTTTTTTATATCTTTTATGAGTTTAATTTATGTTTTAGTATAAAATGTTCCTCCTGAATTAAAATTACCATGAACTTCACAAAAACTTCTTATATACATTATCAATGTACAAAACAGACAAACCTTGAATTTCAGGCTTGATTTTTACAATGCCTTTGTTAACGACTTCATTTTTTATTTCCTGTCTTACTTCCTGCAATGGAAAAACATACAATTGAACCACAGGAAGCAGGCACATGGCATGTAGAAAAACTAGCTGAAAACATCCCAGAAAACTTTTACCGAAAAGAAAAGGTTGCTGTAGGTGATGTGACATGCTGAAAGGGGCATTGATATTTCAGGGTCATTTTCTTTCTGTGTGAAACATTTTTGGCATGATACCTAAAGTTGACAATTTTGAAGCATGTAGAAAAGCCTTTTCTGCTTGAGGTAGTTCATGTGTTTGTGTTATGAACCAGTACCTTCTTTTTTATATATATATTGCAGGTAATCAGTAAAGATGATTTTATTGTAGGACATCTAATATCTCATTGATAAGTTTTTTTTTTCTAATTCAAAGCTGATAATCTCAGCCAATCACAATTCATTTAGCGGACATTTCCCTTCCAACTCATCTAGACACTTTTTCACAACAAATTTGTGAAAGAAGATTCAATATGCTCTTCCGAGGCGCAGCTTGGCCTTTTATATGTTATCAGTTACAGACATACCCCCCCTTTAAGTTGACCTATATATTTTTGCAATATTTTTCTCTTGTATCTACGGTACATGCATGCAGACATATTATCTTCACACCCTTAAAACTGTATAATTGGTTTGAATCAGTGTCAACTACCATATTTAGAATTTATTTACCATCTTTCTTATGTCAAAAAATATATTACTGTACTGCATAGTTGACACTGAAAAAAGACCTTAATAATCTCCATATTCTTAACATAATAGTATCAGATATTGGAATATGTTCCAGATCTATATATTCATGAAAATTACTATAGTATTAAAAACATATCCCATAATACACCATAATGACAGATTTACACTTGTAACAACATAAATATCCTCCATATTTAAAAAGGTTTTATTGTAATGATGTAAATATTTTGTGAATTTGGCACAACACATCACCTGAGATCCCCACATATTCAATGTATTGACATAACACAGGAGTTGCATGTACATGATTACATGTACGTTAAAATTATGTCACAGTATATATTTTTTATTTATCAGTTGAAACAACATCCTCATTTTGACACAACATGTTCATTTACATATACATGTAACGACCCCACAAATAATGAGAAAAATGCGCTGTCACTTAAAATATTGCCAAGAATTATACCACAATTGTTTGGTTGACAAACTGATCCACTTTGATGAGGCTGGAATCAATCCTTCCCAACATGCTGGTGTTGTCCTCATTGCTAAGAGACCGATGTAAAAGCTCCCCACCCAGAAACAGAATGATGCATCCCGCACTGAAATAAATGGCATATATGTGGAATATTGTTGGGTAAATACTAGTGTGCAGAAATAAGTATATTAAAGTACATCATAAATTATTTAAAAAAAACTCTGGTCTTCAAAGAAATGAAATATTAATGTACTGTTGTAAACAAAGTTTATTTTTTATTGGGAATATTACGTTGGTCGGTTTATCTCTATGGCTGTATCATAATTAAGTTGCGTAAAGTCCATGTTGTATGATAGTACAGATTTCAAGATTACAGGTCTCGTGCATTGTAACATGCGCAAGCAACGAGAAGTGATACAACCAGACACATCAACTAACTTATGTAGTATTGCAAATTTCAACAAATGATTTTTTTAGTATTTCCCAGAGAAGCATATGAAATGCCAAATGCATTTTACTGTGAGCTTCTCAAATGTGAGCTTCTTTTCTGAAACTGATATCATGCAACTGTATAGTTGTAACTGTAAAAATACAAAGCTACCACCAATCCTCTAATGCATCTATCAATTCTTTGTTCTGACGAGCTGGGGGGGGGGATTTTGCCCATATTATTGTTTCTAAATCTAGATTTTCCAGTCATCTAAAATATTGGGATATGAACCCTACCCAAGTCTGACTCTTGAGTGGTAGACTCATTGAGTCTGTCAAAAGTTCACTGTCATAAGTCCCTCCCATGAAACCTTCCCCTACCAAAAGGCTGAATAACCCCAGAAAAACACAACAAAATTTCCCTTCTAAGACTTTAACAATCCTCTTCCTAAAATTAAACAATTTTCAGGGAAATCAATGTCATTGACTGATTATCTTATCTCACTGTTCACAATAACCACTTCAATATAAGATAGTTGCACACTAAATGCTGATAAAACCTATCTTATCTTGGCCTTCCATATATAGTCCTATTGGTATGCGAAGTCTGGTTTCAGTTGGCTTTTTTTGCAAGTAATAGGTTTAACCTTGATTATGTACCGTAAATATTTAGGTTGATCTTAAATGCCTCTAAGAAATTGCTTAATTATCTTTTCTGCAAATACACCCCCACAAAACATTATATGAATAAAACTAGGTGAATACATAGTATTAATTAAGATCTTCAGGCCAGTCCAGCTAGGGGTATGTTACAGCATGGTCCACCACCAAAAATATCTTTATATGAAAATGGAAGAGTTTTTTTTATATAATTAAGACTTAAACAGCATATTTCCTAAAACTGATGTGCAGGCACGGTCCTACATTGCCCATGTGAAGGTAAGTATGTGGGTGACGGTAACTTACAGCACCATCGTGGCACAGGTAAACAGCAGGAAAAAGAGAGTCCATCGTTTACACGAGGCGTGTGCAGGGTCCTTTGGCTCCCTCGTTCCCCCGCACTTATGACAACAGCAGTGGCAGCAGCAGTACAAACAACCCACGATCGGCATGAATATCAAAAATATTTGACCCATGATAATACATCCTGCATAGCCTCCAAATGTGGCCACAATCTGAAATATACATATTATTATTTTGTTAACTTGTATTAATTATTATGAAAACATAACCTTTATTCTAAATTCTTGAGTTTGAAAATTTCTCATCACATTTTGTCATTATGTGTATTAACTGCTAATATTTCTTTTTCAAACTCAAATTGTTCATTGTAATTTCATCTGTTTTTAATAAATGCACTGTTACTCCCAAATAGTGCATTTACCATATTAAACACAATCATTTTAGTATACCAAAAAGGATTAATAAATGTCGAAAAAAATGGTTCTTATGAAGGATAGTACATTTAATTTGAATGAAAGGTGCAGAAAACACCATATATTTCTACCATATAAGTATATAGAATACACAATAAATCTTTTAGCATTCACCAATCATTTAATATTTTTGCATTTTCAGCTATTAAATACACGGCTATCAACTTATCAGTAATTAATATTTTCCATAAATGCATTATTTAGTAAGTAGTTTAATTAAGTTTATCTCTCAAAATTTATGTTTGTTGTACATGTATATGTATTGAGAAAGAGTGTCACATTAAAAATTTAGGCTGCACCATTTAAACTTCTTTTCAGATGTTAACCAGTATAACAAAATGTAACCAATCTCTTATCTAATATTTTTCTATTTGCATTTTAAAACAAATATTGCAATGACAGATCTGAGCACTTCATGCAATCATAACTAATCCCAACCTTAAGATAAATGTCAATACAAGACAAAATGTCAGGGTAGTTGTTAGCAACTTAAATCCTTGAATATAATTTTAGTTTAATAATTTAACACACCATACATGTTTTTAAATTTCAAATGCTGAATATTCCACTTTATTTCAAATAAAACTACAATATAAAGGGATTAAGCGACTAAATTTATGCAAATATCTTAATGACCTCTAAGTATGACCTTTGACCTACTGACCTTAAAAAAATTGGTTCATCCACCCATTTAACATAATTTTTATGGTCCTAGATCAAACTGTTCTCAAGTAATTATGCGGACAAAGTTTTCCTGACCTTTACCTACTGACCTCAAATACAAATGGGGAATCTACTAGTTAAAGACAACAGAACCTTTCAAATAAATTACATGACTGTTAGTCAAACTGTTTTAAGTAATTGTGCCACCAAGAACTAATCTACCAGCCAACCGACCAATATTTTTCAAAAGACGGCATATAAAAAGCCTTAAACAACATACATCTCGCCAATGGTTCTGCAGGTACCCAAAATCTGTCTGGTTCACCACACGTATAAGGTCCTGCACACCTGAAATACATAACATATGTTACATAATAATGTGGTATATGATTGCAATTAAAAACATTCAACACACAAAATATTCTCAATTCTCTGCCACATATGTAGACCAACTAGTTTGCCACCCATTTTAGGTTCTGTCTGAACCGCTGGTAATAATATTTACTTCAAGATTTTTTTTTAAACCAGTCCATATTTTGCCATGGAAATAAACCAGACAGATTTGCCTTCATAAGTAGGTCTGACATGTAAGATTGAAATACATACAACTGTTTGCAAATACACATGCTTTTAAAAATTGAATTTTTGGGGCTCCAGTTAATTTCAAATCAAGTGCAATATATTATGCCATGTACATTGACTTAACTCATCAAAGCAATTTAACCATCAGTGATCTGGCATAAACTTTTGTATTTGCACAGCCAAGGTTCCGCAATTTGTGAGAAGAGGGAAAAAGAAGAGTAACTCCGAAATGGTCGAAAATGTCTGGCAGATATAGGTTTTGCCAGAAGGCAAAAAAATTGAATGCAACCATCAGTGATCTGGCGTATACTTTTATGAATCACATGGAAAAAACTACTGAAGAGGTGGGCTTATACCCAAACACACCATCCACACATCATGTACAGTTAACATTCCCTTTACTTCAATCGACCAATCAAGTTGTACCTTAAAATTACTCCTTCATTAGAATGGTGCAGTAACAAAAAAGCTCTTTGCATTGTTGAAACTGATTGTTGACAGCAGCTGTTTGGCATTAACAAATTTACTGTCTCTTCGGTGCAAATTGCTAATGCGTGGTGCTTTGTTTCACTTTTTTTTGCAAACAAAAGTAATATGAACATAACATGATAAATAATGCACGAAAATCTTTGTCAACATTATGCAATTGGGGAATTTGATTGATTCACCAGTAAGCAAAGTCCTGCCAAGAAATTAATGTTTACATTAAATAAAACCACAACTGCACTTTAAGACAATAGGCAATAATAAACGGATCAAGTGCCTATTAATATTAGTGATATGATAAAAAAAAGCTGTTATACTACGTATTTGAAAGAATGGGAAACAATTGAAAACTATCAGTTATTCAGTACAAAGTATCTGTATCAATACGTGACTTTCATGACTAATATTTATCCTACCAATGCGTGATGTGGTATTAGTTTTATAAATGTATCCTTTTAAAGTAATATGTTCAACGTCATCAATTCTTCATAAATCACAAAACGTAAAGGGTTACAATATAGATTGATGAAAAAAAAAGAGCAAATTTAATTTGACATGATAATGCACAAAAATTATAAAAAAAGAAATTGCCATTATTGCTCAATCAATATATTGTGCCCTTTCATATATTTTACTTTTAAGTTACTAAAACTGATCTTTCATATCAGACCTGGTTATGTATTATTGGTTTGATCAAGTTACAGTTAAAGTGATGCTTTGACAGCTTTATTAGGCCGGAATGTGTAATATCAGTGCAAATAAAAATTGTGACTTCCATATTTACCATATTTTCAAAATCTCGCATTAAGAACAAAAGTGTTATATATTTACATTAAACTTGATCAAGCTGACTATGGTAATTGAAAAGTCCACAATATACCGCGTTGGTTGATGCTTAAAAATTTTACTTGGGAATTTGTGGCCAATCACCAACTTCTTTTTGTTTTGATCATTAAAGTCAATTGAGTTAAACAAGATAATGCATAAAAATAAAAATACTTCAAGCAAAAGGCTAAATTTTAATGTGTCTCTTGATAATAAGGCTAAATTTCAATATGTTTTTTGATAATGATAATAAAGCTAAATTGTAATATGTCTTTTGATTATAAGGCTAAATTTTAATATGTTTTTTGATAATAAGGCTAAATTATAATATGTCTTTTGATTATAAGGCTAAATTGTAATATGTCTTTTGATAATAAAGCTAAATTGTAATATGTCTTTTGATTATAAGGCTAAATTGTGATATGTTTTTTGATAATAAAGCTAAATTGTAATATGTCTTTTGACAATAAAGCTAAATTGTAATATGTATTTTGATAATAGGCTAGATTTAATTGTAATTTGTCTTCTGATAATAAGGCTAAATTGTAATTTGTCTTTTGATAATAAAGCTAAATTGTAATATGTCTTTTGATAATAAGGCTAAATTGTAATATGTCTTTTGATAATAAGGCTAAATTGTAATATGTCTTTTGATAATAAAGCTAAATTGTAATATGTCTTTTGATTATAAAGCTAAATTGTAATATGTCTTTTGATAATAAGGCTAAATTGTAATATGTCTTTTGATAATAAAGCTAAATTGTAATATGTCTTTTGATAATAAGGCTAAATTGTAATATGTCTTTTGATAATAAAGCTAAATTGTAATATGTCTTTTGATAATAAGGCTAAATTGTAATATGTCTTTTGATAATAAAGCTAAATTGTAATATGTCTTTTGATAATAAAGCTAAATTGTAATATGTCTTTTGATAATAAGGCTAAATTGTAATATGTCTTTTGATAATAAAGCTAAATTGTAATATGTCTTTTGATAATAAGGCTAAATTGTAATATGTCTTTTGATAATAAAGCTAAATTCTAGTATGTCTTTTGATAATAAAGCTAAATTGTAATATGTCTTTTGATAATAAAGCTAAATTGTAATATGTCTTTTGATAATAAAGCTAAATTGTACTATGTCTTTTGATAATAAGGCTAAATTGTGATATGTCTTTTGATAATTAACAATGACAACAGTTCCAAGCTTCCACGTTTAAGTTTCCAACATTCAAAAAACAACAGTTATTATGTTTATACAAAAGGACACAACATATCTATTTTGACCACAATAAAATATCTGCTGTCAAAACAAACACACACATTATAATCTGACCACATCTTATCTGAAAGTAAACATCTTGGCCAATGGCAAAACAAATGTGATCAAATAACGTCATTTAGATACCAGTACATGCAATTACTGTAACCAGATATGATCTTAACTTCTAAACAGGATAAAAACCTCAACAATATTCATTTGAACTATAAGGCTGATCATTGTATCATAACTTGTGTGCATCATTAGATTTATTTATTATATTAGAATACAGTATTATAATTACACACACACATTTTTGTAAAGATACAGATACAATTATGAACAGTCTGCTAAGCATATGAAATCTTACAATAACATATTTTATGAACAATGTACATGTACATGTTATTATAAATATAAGGTCTTTGCCTTCCTAAACAAGATGAGCTAATGCTTAAATATCAGGTCTTATCCTGCAAGCAGGAAGTCATATTCTTCTTTTCAAAAGACAATACAAGATATTTAACTACTAAGCCGAGATCAAATAATCTTATCATTATATCATTCACCAAGTTATCTTACCATTTTGATCTGTAAATGTATGAAAAGGAAGTAAAATTTGAATTATTGAAGCATGAGTTACATTGTTAATTACAATTTTGTAAAATATGAGGGAATATTTCTTAAATTACAAAGCAGCTATTTTTACAACACTATCAGAAACAACCAGAGCTGTCAACGGAACGTGACAAATGCCCCCCCCCCCGATTTGGCCTTGTCAGAATAATTGCCAAATGATCTCTAATCTGATAATAATATCTGCTTTAATGATAGCATTATAAAAAATGGCTTGTTACCCTCCCCAAGCAACCCCCCCCCAAAAAAAAAATAACAGGTCATCTATAGTTTTGAGGCTAATGTTTTATTAAGATTATTAAGAAAATATTCATCATTGGCTTATCAGATGTACATTAATTTTCTAAATACTCTGTGCCAATAAGAACTAATGATGGTTCATCAGAGAGAAAACTTTCAGCCAACATATCTTGGCAGGTATCTGGTCACTTACAAATCATAACAAGTCGGAATCCATCAAGCCTATCTGAAGCTTATGTGCCTTCCTATGTAAACAAGCCAACTTGATATATGAAATAAATATTTGATCATTTTCAGTATCTTTTCATTAGCAGAAAATAGGTTAGGATTTATTTAGCGGAGTTTTTTTCCAAGAGATCTCCTCAAAGAAAAGATTGGGCACTTATTTCGATAAATAATCAAAGAAGTACTGTCTCAAAGACTCTGTCAGTGGTCAATTAAATATGTTTATTTTCCCAGCAAAAAATAAATAACCTTTTTGATGCGGTATAATCAAAAGGATATCCATCAAGAATGTTTAAAGTTATTACATGTAATATGTATCATACATTTATGATGTATTTAGACAGGTAAATTAGAAAAAGACAAAGCAATTATTATAATTCGTTGTAAATTTTTTCTTATTCATTTGCTTATTAAAAAAATCTGTATGTTTCTGAAGCAATTATTTTGACACACCTTAGCTATAAATAGTATGTAAATATAATTTACAAACCCTTGAAAGTTTTCTTTATACGCCATTCAAAAATAAAAACTTTTCAACAAGTGTATACCGTAGAACTCAAACTGAGAGTAAATATACATTTACTTTTTTAAAACCGCTACCAAATGACAGAGTTGTTCCAGCAAAATTTATAATGATATCATTAATCATCAACCAATTATCAATTATAAAAAGGAGAAAATAGTTTATTCTTTGGTTATGTTAAAGTTAGCCAAAATGTTCATTAATTGGTCAATATTTATCCAACAATTATTGTTGACTGATTAAATTGCTTGCCAAAAGATAACATGAAGAAATTTGTCCAGTTTTATACAATTGACTGCACAAGACTTATTTAAGGCTTAATAATGGATGATATTATTAACATGATATTAAAGCTATAGGCAACAGCTGTATCTATCAGATCATACTGCAATTCTGTAGTGATTCCAGTAAAATACAAACATTTGTTTGACAGATATGAGCAAGTCTAAACTTTGAAAAGGGAAAATGTGATCACACATGTACTCTTATTTAATTATTTAAATGTGTTAAGAAGGGCTGAAAAGATTTGAATAACATTAAAGGGTACATTATCGAATGAATAAGATCTAGAACAATTAAAAGAGGATTGCATGCATGTTAATATAATGTGGCAGATCCTTGGTCTACTGGTAACACGCTTGATTAACACTCAATCCAGGGGCTGCAGGCTCGATTCCCCGCCGAACCACATAGAAAATACTAATCGTTTTCGGGGAGGGACGATAAATGGGGGTCCCCTGTGACAGTGTTGTACACTGGTGCACGTAAAAGAATCAGGGTAGCTCTAACAAGTGCTACATTCCTCTTGTACACTTCTCTCCAAAAACCTAATATGGCTAACAATCTTATCGGAGCACTCGTGGAATGGGCCACGCCTGAGTGCTAGTATAAATAAACTAACATACACAAATGTAAATGTAACACATTTGATAATCATAACTTGCATAAGTAGCTAATAATAAATTTGAAAGGGCAACTTGAAAAAAAATGTGACATTTTTCTATAAAACTTGCTTAACATTGAAATATTCCCCCAAAATGTAATGAAATTAAACAGTCAAGCCTTTTGTTGTGAAGAAGTAAACAACATAGAAGTGAAATTAATTTCCTGTTGCTAAATTAATGGGATTGAATTTCTGTAGTTTACAAAGAAGCTTTGTCACACTAGGCATTACTAAAAAACTAATATTACGAGAGAAACACTCATAAAGTCATTCAAATCACAATCAAAATAAAGTGTATAATATAACTCAAGGGTGCACTTCAGAAACAGTTAAGAACCAAAAAATATTATCAGCAGCATTATTCTGCACACATATGATAGTTTATATAAACAAAAATAAAGCTACTTTATATCTATTGTTTCTAGGGCAAAAATATGATCAGGAAGTTGTTACTGAAAAACACTTGAAGGAACAAGAGTTTTCAATTGTTTGCAATGGTGACATAATGACACTGCACACAGATATGTATACCACAGTAAACAAAGAACAATGGGTTATTGTACTGCAGAAAGAATAAAAAAAATCCTGTTCTGGTCAAGCTATAATATTCCTTTTTATGTATTCAAAATTCAACGTTTTGTAAAACTTGAAGAATCTATTAATCTTTCACTTAAAGGCCCTGCCAGTGTTTGCAATTCACAATGATAAGATAAACTGCCAAAGCTGACTTAGAT
The DNA here is from genome assembly GCF_026914265.1 of Mya arenaria. Classification (NCBI taxonomy): domain Eukaryota; kingdom Metazoa; phylum Mollusca; class Bivalvia; order Myida; family Myidae; genus Mya; species Mya arenaria. Next base: position 17,662,133 of record NC_069123.1, read on the forward strand.
GACTGGATGTAATCTGTCATGTACAAAACATGTACATTCTCCTGGGTCTTTCAGGATAAACCCTCATTGACATGCAAGTTTTTCGAGTTTGTTTGAAAATAATGTTATAAGGAAAATATTATTATTATTTTTCAATAAAACGGACCAGATTTGGGGACATAACGGCCCATCAAGAGAAACATTACAGACCATGATTTATAATTTTATTAACAGTTTTTTTAACTTGATTCTCCCAATCATCTTCATATTTTAATAAATCTGGGATATGAAAGCTCATTTTGATATGCCAAATGCCTTCCAACTAACTGTAAAAAATTTCCGTGAAATTCCAAACAGTCGATGTTTATAATGTGACCATTGTAAATTCCTGTGAAATTCCATTAGATGTTACAGACTAGTGTACACCTACAATAAATAGATATACGAATTGAATTTCTATTTAATAAAATAATATGTAAAATAATTATGTCCCTTATGAATCAAATGTGAAACTACATTGATTACATAAACGTGTGAGAACGTGTAAATTTACACATGATACACCAATATACATGGTCTGTAGGGTCCCCAAATATGGTACCTTAAAAGTTAAAACAAACCGTAGGTGAAATTATAAATCATGGTTTGTAATGTCCTGAAATATGGTCGATAATGTCCCAAAATATGGTCTGTATAATTTCCACAAATATGGTCCGTTATGCCTGGTCCGTAATGTCCTGACACCACATTTATATATTAGCCTAAGAATAGTCTAAAAATAATTGACGTGTTATATGGGATTCTTCCAATCCCTGACAAAGTATTTGCCATATCAAAAATCGTAAAAAGAAATTTGTCACCATACAATTATCTGTACCATATATAATAAGAACTACAGATCTATAAACGATATAACAATAATAATAAGAACATATGAAACAAGTTCTAAACAAGAGTTTTGTTTATAGAGTCAAATAAATGAGACCATTTGTAATAATGAAGAGAGAGAAAAAGAAATGTTACGGAAAAAAAATCTTAGAAATAGCGGTCAGTAAGTCAATGCCAAATCAATAAAACATGTGGATGCTACACTATTAATGGGTCGATCCATTGTCAATAGCCGGTAAATCACCAATACACCACACCCATATTTAGTCATTATTCAACAACTTACTAAATTTGTCAGATTCTTCGTAGAAGTTGCTAGACATCACAGTGTCAAGGAAATTGTGATTGAGGGTAAAAACGCCCTCCATTCCTTTCTGAAGCGCCGTTTTTTCATCAGTTCCATCTGTAACTGCATCGGGTCCATTTGACACCCCTGTACCTGTATCATTATTTTGTCCATAACAATTCACGACCAGCGTGAAAATAAGCACCCAAATTAGTCTGTACATCATGTTATGTTCTTATAAAAACACAATAGTTCCCGACAAAGTAAATCACGAATATTACGAAATTTACGCACGAAATGCCATTTTTAGCAATAAACCGTTTTAGTTGTCACTCGCTTCCTTTTTCATTAACACACCTGAGTGACCTATGACCTCATGTTCGGTAATTTCCGTGCATGATCGAACAGCGCATCGGCATTGTCCGCCAATTGAAAAACGAATATACGAAGGCGCACGAAATGAAATGTTGGCTTTTTGTCCATTAAGTTAGCACTATTCAGTATCATAAAAAAAATCGCATTTTTTTATTTTTTTTTTAAAGTTGTATATTTTGGTCAGGCATTTTAGAAAGAAACCAATTGAACTTCATTAACTTTATGGGGAAGGCATAACTAATATTACAATAACTTGTGTATACCATTTGCTTTCTGTATAATCTGCTGTTGTTAATACTGATCATGTTGAAAAAAAAGGTCAGGCATTTTAGAAAGAAACCAATTGAACTTCATTAACTTTATGGGGAAGGCATAACTAATATTACAATAACTTGTGTATACCATTTGCTTTCTGTATAATCTGCTGTTGTTAATACTGATCATGTTGAAAAAAAAGCCAATAAAATATCTTAAAATTCATTCAATTCATTTAACATACACAGCTGGCAAATTATTATCTTGAGAGTCCATTAAATGCCTAGTTTAAGCCTCCTAGCTATAACTGAACTTACCCAACCCCCAAATCCGTGTGTAGTACACACATCTGTGCATTGATCTTAATCTTTATTGTCCTCTGCTGTCTATCAGATCTCAGACCTGAGGGTCCTGCTGTACAGTACTGGAGGTTTTTTTTAAGAAATGAATAAAACGTCTTTTATTTTGATAACTTTTATCAAATAATATCCAAATTATTTTTCTATAACGTTCTTTGAAAGGTGTTTCATCGTGTCAATCTATTACATGTTTCATACCAGTATACAGTTTACCAGTAAAACTACCGTGAATATTTATTTCCCCGTCAGTCAAGTCTGGGAGTATATGATTGTAAGGCCTATAGGTCCGAGGTAAAATTAATACATACAGTAGCTAGATGCATATTTTTTATAGTGAGACAATGAAATTATCTACTTTAAAAGTGTCAACTTTAAATGGCACTCAGCCAATAAACAAATACACACCTCTCAGAGCTGCTTTGTCGGACTAAAATGAATAAGGGATGCACAGCAGGGAATTGACATGACAAACATTCCTTAAACTAGGCTTTTAAAATTGACTTTTATGAAATCATAATCTCAGGCTATAGAAATATGTACATGAATCATATTTGTTTGGAAAGGTAAATCTTCCCCATCTCCCTGAGGAAATCCTCACACAATATTATGTGCATGGTACTGCTCCATAAATTAATTGAAACAGCGTTTGTTTTTCTTTTAGTTTTTTTAAACACCTTTTTTAAAACATTTTGTCATCAATAAAAAAGACAATAAAATGAGTTAAACTTTAAATAAAATTCTTCATAATATTTCAAAATATCTAGATTTAGCAGACAAAAGTATACATTGGGTTCAAAGATGTTAAAAATGTATTATAGATTGAGTTCCAAATGCTTTTAAACTACATAAGTGTAACTTAAGATATTATTTACGTTTTTTATTTCTCAGTTTAAAAAAGTAAGGACATTCTATTATAAAGTGGTATATATGTAAAAAAAAAATGCTATAAGCATTGTATTGTCTTTTCATATAAGTATGCAATTAAAGAATCGAATGAAGGTCGCACATTCATTAATGGGCAACATGTGTGACATGGTCATAAATTCCTAAGGGATTAAGGGGCTTCATCACACTTTTAATTGAGGTTATAACAAAAATAATAGGGGTTGAAAAGTCTTTGATATAGGGGTTGAAAAGTCTTTAATATGGCTATAAAAATATTTCAACTAGGGGTTGAAAAGTCTTTGATTTAGGGGTTGAAAAGTCCAAACAGGTAGGGGTTGAAAAATCTTTAAAATAGGGGTTGAAAAGTCTAAGGGTTGAAAAGTCTTCGTTTTGAGAAGGGATTGGAAAGTCTTGGGGTTGAAAAGTTCTGCTCCCTTGACCAAAATGGGGGCGTTTTGACCATAGGACGTTTCGACTTGGGGACGTTTTGTCCCCTGCAACCGTTTCTGTATATTTGTCTTAATGAAACCTGGTAGGTCTACGGTGATACTCTAGCATGTTTCTCCCTGATGTAAAGTTACTGTTGTGTTTTAATGTAGGTATGTAATAAAGACACTTAAATATTTACTACATTTATTCTACAAGTGTATAACATGTGAGTGCATCAATAGTCTGAATCATACTGCATCTCTGATACTTCTAGGGGTTCCACCTTGGTGCCTTAGCAGGGCGGTTACTAATTTGCATATAGAGGCGGAGCTTCTATGCTCACAACATTACAGTTACAAATCTGAAAATTCCGATGCATACCTTGTAAATATACATAAAGTGTTTTTAAGAATTTATGGCGTAGAGTAATTTGTCGTGCTATACTTACACCGCAACTTCCATCCCTTAATTTATTAATCGATGAACGCAACATCTTCGGATATGTTCGGATCGCATTTCATCTTATAACAATATACATGAAAAATATTGATCTTGTTATTGTTTGTATTGTGTCAGCAGGTCCCGTAAAATATAAATCCACATTTTATAACGATTAATTGTTTAAATCTTAAATGTATTGTTGCCGTAAGTGTTTACATTTTGCGTATAAAAGTGATTTCAAGCGGATGATCTTTTCCCGCGTTATTGTGACGTCATTTGAAAAAATGCTTCCGGTTCGTTCTATTTACAGAATGGGTAAGAAATGGTTACTGAAAGGTTTCCTTAATTGAAATGAAATATTTGTTAACAATTTTTGAATGAAATAATGAACTATAGGTGTAAATATAAGTAATGAATTTCGGGGTTGATGTCATTATCGGGGATATGAACGCAATTGGGCTGGTCAAATTACGCATGGAGTCCTTCGGACTCCACACATTTTGACCAGCCCAATTGCGTTCATACCCCGATAATGACATCAACCCGCAATTCATTCCTTAAATAAATAACGTTTCTATATGTATACAGTATAGTAAAACAAAACGGTGCATGTAATTGGTAACAGGTCCGTGACAAAATAGAGAAATTTATATCCAAATAAAACAATATTATTTGGTATTGTAAGAAGGTGTATACGTATAAACATTTAAGGAATAATATATGTTCGGATTTCACAAAACAGCAGCAAACTAAAATCCCACAGTGCTGTACCTGGTAGAGGTTCTAACAAGCCCAACAAGGTATTATTTCCCTGGCCTTTTACGATCACGCCCGAGCGCTGTCGGTGAAACTCGTTGAGGTCTCGTGACTACCCGATTCCTAATGACGTCACAGGGATTTTCCCGAATAGGCTTCATTGATGAGTCATTGAAAGAAACGTTCATCACTGCATACTCGCTGAACGAACAACTTTGACATTCAGCTAAAACTTAGTTGGTGATCTTATCTGACGAAAGACCAAGGTTATATCATAAATAACTGTACAAATGTATAGATCAAAGTGTTTTACAGATCGTTGATATTTCAAGATGGCGGATTCTAAAAAGCCGCCGAGCTCCGGACAAGGTGGGTACCCCAACCAGTACGGAAATCTAACTATCGCTCTATTTTTGGACTTCATGAGTCATGTCATTTACAACAACTGTTCATTTTCTACATGTTTTGAATATCCAATCATGAATACATGTCCATTTCTGTGAAATGTTTTTGTTACAACTGTCAAAAATGTTCATCAGGGTCGAGAGACGCTTTTGGAATCGTCAATCAAGATTTGTCGATGACATCAGCATCTGATATTACTGTAAACAACGAAAAGACTTAACAATTCGTCTACCACAGAACATTTATAACATGTTTTGTTCCATACATCTCCCTATCAATCTTATTATCATTCGGCCTGTATGTTTAGTGGCCCTCCCGGGTCGGGGGGTATACCGGGGGAAATGGGCCGTGTTATAACCTTTTAGGTGGCCCCACAGCGCTGGGTGAATGCGGTGGTTTTGTCTTCGCTTTAAATATAGCAGGGAATGGTCCTTATCTTGGGTGCGGGGGCATTTGGCGAGGATTTTACCATCTGTTTGTCTCCGCAGGGCGGGGATTTTAGCCAGGGTTGGCTGGACCAAAAGTCAGAGTCTCAACTATTCCCCGGACCTGGGGGTCTGTGGTTACAATTGACTGGTGCATAAAGAGCACCTGTTACATTATTTACTCCACAAGAGCGTAGCATGGTTGGTCAGTCCCACCATGAAGTGTATCTAGAGAAAATGTATATTTAATTGTTTAAATCCTACAATTTGGGCATGGAATTGTCGTTCTTTAAATTCCTGCTTTTGAGGGTGTCTGCTTGAAGTCGAATGAATATTTGATACCTTAAGAGATTTCTGAATGTTAACTTTGTTTTGCCATGTTCATTTGCATGGAGACTCTCACTGAGTCTGTTGTAAGTCCACTATATGCCTGAACCATCCATCCCGACCAAACATTAAAGAGTTACAAAGTGCATACAACATCATAACTACACAGATATTGCTTATTGCCAAGATTTTGGTGACTCTGTTTTCTGCATTATAAGATAACACTACCAAAAACTTGTTTTGTTATCAGATATCTTATAATGCTCAAAGCCGAGACTATGACGCAATTTTCAGGATTCCCATTTTTTGAACTTGCTATGCATCTGAGGGACACCCAAAATAACATTAATTGAGTTAAGACCAATATGACCCCATTATCATTTGTTTATCAGGGACCACCATGACTGAGGGTCACATGACCTTCTAAGGCAAACCCTGCTTTGATAACCAACTTCTGGACAGTTGTAAAAATTGTTTTTTGCTCGGACACTTGCATAAAAACAGTAGAATTAAGGAAGTACCTTGTACTGGATATAATGACTTCAGTAACAATTTCAAAGGGGCTGTAAGCAGTTCATCAGCTGTTACCCCTGGAAAATATTCCAGATTTGTTCCATGTAAATATTTTAACAGTTGAATCCTTCACCCATGTCAAATATAATCTACATATAAACTGGTATGTAGTAGGGTTCATTTACATTCTACTTTCAATCCTAAAATTGGTTTATGTGCATTAGCTGCAAATTTTCTGCTTTTAAACTTCATCTTTTACCCATACTAACAAAACCTAGGCACTGAAGAAAATGTTCAAAAACAAGGAGCAGAAAAACGAAAAGAATTTCAAAGTCCCAGCTTGCATCCGGTGCAGCATCGTCGACGTCGTCCAGGTATTAACAGTTTGATGGGTTAGAGGTGACAAAAGCACAATCTAACAACTGCATAATACATTTGATACTGATCAAATAAGGAAACATAGCAATAGTATATAATCTCTGTAGCATCAGTTATAACAAATATACAAAATACTAATTAACTAATTAATGTATACTTATTATTATGATTGGTGGTAGTCAGTATTCTTATGAATGGTGTTTTATTTTTAAGCAGTGTGTAACAGGACATTTTTGTGCATCACACATTGAATAGATTTTTGATTTCTGTCTTATTTAAAAGTTATATGGATAAAAATAAATAAATTCAATCACAAATACTATATAGATGATAACTTGATAAGTCTGAAAGTGATTAGTTAAAACATCTATATCTAGTGCTTAACTTCTAAAGTATTGTAACTTAGTTAACCCTCTATGAACCTTTAAATAATTATATTTATATAATATATGTATAAAACAAATATTTTAAAAAACTAACTTGAGCCTTTGAATTGTATTGTTGATGCTGACATTTACATCATTACAATATTCACGTTATATCCCCTTATTACCGTTGTAGCTGTAGATACTAATAAATGTAGCATTAGTGAACGGTGAAGTCATAGTACCTTACAGGGCTTCCATTAAGATTTTGAAACTGGACGTATGAACTACTTTACTATCAGTTTTTCTCTGAAATGTTAAAGTCTCTCCAAAAATAACAATTTGTTCCACTGTTTTTCAACTATTATCATAAAAATTAAATGATTTGCAACTCCACAAATTTATATTAAATTAACTCATTTTATTTCAAGGCTGATGTACAATGGGACCATAAAAGTAACATTGACAGCAGATTTTAATATTTGTACTTCACTTTTAGAAGTTTTCTCTTTTATAAAATTGAAGTATTCTTACTTCCAGGGACTTTGGAAGTTATAGCCCATTTTTATGGATAAATAAACTTCCAAACTCCAATTAATGGAAGCCCTGACCATAGCTTTCAAATATTTTGTGTTTACTGGTAGAATTACATTATAATATACATTTTATACAGTAATCACTGCTTTAAACAAACTCCTTGATACATTCAAATGTGTTTGTTACATCATTTATTTCTATAACTGTTTCTTTATCGTACTGGTAATTTACTATGTGTTAATTATAGTTTTCTTGTAGAAGCTATAACATTATAGTAACATATACATCAAACTCTTATTATAACCAACTCCTCTGGATATTCTGATGTGTTTGTTACATCCAAAGTTTGTTATATCATACGTTATCATCCGACCATTTTTATATCATTATTTACTGCATTGTCATGTTACCCATCATGCTTGAAAGGACAAAATGTATCCTGCAGCATCAATCCTGAGGTAATAGATTATTGAGATGTTGCAAAACCCTACTTGTACATGTTTGTGTGGACTACTTTTTGAGTGCTACATCATAATGTATAGTTCATTTTTCACATTTTCACATGAACACCACATTAGCGAAACAATGGCCTAAAGTCCAACTGTAACATTTACTTGTACTAGTAGCAACTTGTACAAATGTTTTGCAACATCTCTACTATTTGAATGAATCATATTGGTCAAAATGATTAAAACCAGTGTAACCTTGGTTTTATGTTTTCAGATGTGCGAAGTCGGTTACAACTGGAGTTCAAGGCTGCCCATCATACAAACAATGGCGGGGCCTCCCCGAGTCTCAAAGATCTTGGGTACAGAACAACAATGTAAGTTCATCACTGTAGTCTGCGCCAAATGATTTCTGAAACATGAATACATGAATATATATATATGTATGGAAAAATCAAATTCATATGCTGAACTGGAAAATCTGAAGGCTGTACTTTTGATACAGTTTTGTAAAGTAAAAATATGAACAAACCTTGGGGCTTGTAGAACTAAAATGAAATTTAGGCCAAGAAGAGATTTGCAAGCCTGGGGCCATCTGGAATGGACATTTCTATCAAGACTGTTAAATTGTCGCAGATGTAACTCAAATTCATTTCTTATTACTAAATAAGGATCTTTAACTGTTCATGTACAGTGTCCTGTCTCTACCTTAAATGGAACTGAAATTGGGCACAGTTTCAAATTCCTGATCAAGTTTTTTTTCTTCACAAAACTCTCGGCAAAATTTACAAATCGGAAAAATATTATATTTTACATTTATTTTCTTCTATTGTTTTGTTTATAGATTGTTGTTTCCTTTATATATAATATGGGTATTTAAGGACATAAGTCGCAATAGTCAAAGTTATATCTCGTTTGGGCCCTGCAGTGGCAACCACCAGTGGGAATCTCGTAATAACCCACAAGACACATAATTAAACAAACATCTAAAGATAACCTTCATCGGTGGAAGTGACATCAGCGCTAAAGAATGTGCATGAAATTCCATAATGCATGGCGTTTATTAAATGCAGTTTATAATAAGGGAACAATTTCTGAAATAATGTTGGCAATTGTTGCAGGTTTTATCTGCTTTTTTATACTGAGCATTTATGTCTAATGAAATATCTTTATGAAAATATTAATAATTCATTTCAAGTTATAACCAAAAAGGTTTGTTGATGGATGATTTAAATTTAAGGAAGGTTGATAAAAATTTGGAAATCTTTGGTATTTAAGTGGTTTTAATTCCTCTTTTTTTGTAACCACTTCCTCATTGTTATAGTATTTGTTAACATGTTTTGTTTGTTTTCAGAGAGAGACTGCGGTCACATGGTGGCCTCGAATCTGCTGGCAAACTGCAAGTAAACAATACAGTAAGTTGATCTGTTGCTAGTTTTTGATGCTTGCAGACAAGGATGTTTTGTTTTTAAAGGGAAATGTTGACATAAACTACATAATGTTTAGCTTGTCTGGTTTTCAATGAGACGAAGTCAACTTTTTGGTAAAGCTTTGATGTCATGTTTTCGGCTGCAGCAATGAATGCAAAATATTATAAGTTAAGGGGTTTGTAGATGACATAATTTGGGTTATACATGACATAGGAAACTATATTTGGTGAGAGAAAAGCTCATGTCGATAACCTGTCCTACATTGATCAGTAATAAAAGAAATATTTTATTTATTCATTGGAATGGGAAAAGAGATGCCATTTTGATACAATACATGTATAATTAGTGACCCAATGTGGAAAATATTGGGTAACCTTATGATCAATGCTGAACCAGTGGCCTTGTGTCATTCACATTGGAGGCATGATAAAGACACTTGTTTCCAGAGACAAAATGCACATGTGTGTCAAGACTCATAACTCTGGCTTGAGTATTGTTAAATTCAGTTTAGTTATGCCCCTTTATCGATTGAAAAATGACATCAACATATTTGTTATCATCTACCTGCTATTCTCTTGTTAAATTAACCATTTCAGCTAAAATAATGTTTCCTCTTACAATGACATTATTTGATTCATTGTTTATTCTAAGCACTATCTTAATTTTACAGACTTACAACTTTACTGCTGACGACCTAAATGATCTCGGAGAAATTGGCCGTGGAAACTATGGAACTGTCAACAAAATGTTACATGAGAGAAGTAACAAAATCATGTCAGTCAAGGTAATATGGGCTGTTGTACAAAATATTACTATTTAAAAACGTATTTAACAGTATTTACTATTATAAGGTTTATTTTTATACCTCAGATTTATTTTGTTACAATTGACAGGCTTTCTGGCGACCATAAAAAAAATGGTATTTTTAAGCTTTGCCAAAATTCATAAAAAGCTATAAAAATCCTAAAAATGTCCTTTTGCATTGAAATTCCTAATATTCACATTTCTACCTGTCTAGTTGTTAGGAGTACTTTCTTTGTTTATATATAAAACTGTTTTTAACAATAGTTCTCTTGTAGAACAGAATGGCTTTTTCATACAGTTTACCGTTCTAAAAGTCTTGTAGAAATAAACCTAGGGACGTATTGTTATTATGCTATATTTTGTGTGTAAATCCTGTTTTAGTCCAGTCAAAGATAAAATATAGTTGAGGAAATGAATAAATGACTAGCTCTCACCTGTGATGATCCTACAGATTAAGGATGTTTGATCCTTTACTCACAAGGAGCCCCAAGCCCAGGCTAAATCTGTTCTCCGTTTACAACCATGTCTGTTATTTCAGCGTATCCGGTCTGTGGTGGATGAGAAGGAGCAACGATCCATGTTGATGGAGCTTGATGCTGTCATGAGAAGCAACGATTGCCCATATATTGTACAGTTCTATGGCGCTCTTTTTAAAGAGGTTTGTACAATGTTTAAACCATTTCATATAAACAGTAACTTAAAATTACAATTAAAGCAGTTACATTTTACAAGAATTGATTCTGTTTAAAAACATATTTATGAATTACAAAAAAAGCTCATTTTCAATTTTTCTGCTGTTTGGTTCTTTTGAAAGTATGTTTTCTTGCATATAAGTCTAAATATACTCTTAAGCCATTATGTTTGTCATTTAACTTCAAGCAAGAAATTATTTTATTTTCGCACTAAAGCATATTGCTTGTTATTTTCAGGGAGACTGCTGGATATGTATGGAGCTGATGGACATTTCTTTAGATAAATTTTACAAATTTACCTATGGACATTTACAATCTCCGATTCCCGAGGAGATCCTAGGCAAAATAACTGTAGCTGTAAGTGGAGTTTTACATGTACATTTTCAATTAATGAAAACATTTATAAGCTATATAGTTAAATGAAAGGCTTGCTTGATTTTTTTTTCTTTTTCAGTGGTTGAAATTAACACAAGCCTGCAGGCCCTGCACTGGTGAAATTTCTTCCAGGCTTACTAAAAAACTGAATCTTATATAGCAGGGCTTGTTTAAAAAAATTAAGCCAAGCAATAGTATTAGAATTTTGGCTTGTCCATCCAAAAGTCTTATTTCGATTTTAAGAAGGTTGTTAGAAGCTTATCAAGTATATGAGCACAAAGGTGTAGGCTTTGTTCTTAGAACTTTTATTTTCTCTATTCATACTTTTATTGATTTGTGTGACAAAATTATCATATAAATTATAATAATAATGTTTTCTTTTCAGACTGTCAAAGCTTTAAATTATTTAAAAGAAAAGTTAAAAATTATACATAGAGGTAAGTTTACATGCTTTTTTATCAAATCGCTTTAAGTAACTTTATTGAACATGTAATCAAGAGGTGATTGATTGAAAAACTTATTTTGTAGCTGGTGGGGGGGGGGGCCCTCCCGGGTAAAAAGCCCTTTTTATGAGCATTGACCCCTTAACATTAAGCAAATATATCAATCAAGTGCCATTTATGATGATGTCGATAGGTTTGTTAAGATTTGAAAATAAGTTGAACATTATATGAAACATAGGTTTGTTAAGATTTGAAAATAAGTTGAACATTTTAATATTTTCCCCTTTTTTGCCAAAATGACGCTTATTTTCATATATCAAAGGGCCCTAGCACCATTCCCTGTAAAGAGGAAGATACACTGGTATTTTAAATAAACCAGATAAAACAATAGAATTTTCAGGGACAGGCCCAGTCGCCTTCAATTTAAGAAAGATTAGGACAGGCTCAGTGATCATACACCAAAGAGATTAGATGCTACAAGAAATCAAACTTTCAATAAATGTCAAACTATTCTCATTCAATTTTTTCATATTCTTAATACAACAGGGTTTGCTTGGTTATATTCGCAGAATTATTTTTAAAGCATGTTTCTCTTTCAGATGTAAAGCCCTCGAATATACTGTTGGATCGTAAGGGAAATATCAAACTCTGTGATTTCGGTATCAGCGGCCAACTCGTTGATTCCATTGCCAAAAGCCGGGATGCTGGCTGCAGGCCATACATGGCGGTAAGTTTGAGTTTTTGTAAGCAGTTTCAGTCTGCAAAAAAACAAGAAATCTGAGACTTCCAGCATTTTACTAGGATTTCTTCATTTAAAAGTTTGCGAGTCCGGCAGACTCTTGGGGTTAAAAGTGAAACAACTATGAAAACAAATGTATGCATATGAAATTTATTTCCTCCACAATCTTTAAAACATGTTCAGAAGGACTACCAGAGCTTAAAAAGTGTTTGGAGTCAGAATGACTCTTAACTTGAGGGAAATGACTGTGCAGACTGTTGTTGAATAGGGGTCAAAAATACACATAAATTGTCAAGGTGTGCTCTATCTTTATACATCAGTATTTAACAGTCTACAATATAAACAGTGTCGTAAAGATGCATTTAATGACTAACAGTTCCAGGCAGGTTGGCTATATGATTCTAACCGGAAACAAGTTTAGTACTTCTTGTGTGCATCTAATGGTTTATTCCTTTGCTATTTAATAAGTTGTAGAGATGAGTTTATAATGTCACCAGCTGAAGGATTGTCAAAGAAATAATATGTGTGTAAAGGCAGTGTCAAAAATCAGCCAGAGCCTGCAAAAATCTGCACTGGCAAATTGCTTAAAATCTTGAATTTATATGGCATTGCTTGTTGAAAAATGCTTACGCACAAAAGTTAGACTCAAGGCTTGTTCAAGGTAAAGTCTAGTTTTGATAATTGTTAAAGGAGAATAAAATTTATTCTCCTTTAACAGTTATCAAAACTAGACTTTACTGTCTGATGCTCAGTTCTTTAACCAAATAAGTAATTCACATTGGAAAGAATCTGTAAGGCTGTCATTAGGGATGTTGGTTTTGTATGTTACAGCCTGAGAGGATAGACCCACACCACTCCAGTAGAGGGTATGATGTTAGATCTGATATCTGGAGTCTCGGCATCACACTGGTAAGCTGGAGGAGTATTGATTCAGTACATTGTTTATCCTGATTGATTTAAAGCTTTTAATATCAGATTGCTTAATATTTGTTTAGTTTGTTTTTTTGTGATGAACATCTGCAATTAGTAAGTAAAGTTTAGTAAAAAGAATCTTAAATATATACAAGCAGCTTTAGAAACATATTTAGCAGGGGTCCAACTCCTAAGATAACTTTTTGAGGATTTTAGGTCTTTTGGTCTGTTATCAATATTGTTTACTCAGTCCTAGTTTCTCTGTTGTGAAAGAAAAAATGGTGGTATGTTTATGCAAATATCGGCTTTAACTTAGGAGCAAAAATATGATGATATTGACATTAATTGTGAAGTTTGCTTTGCCTAATATCTGTTCACTGTTATCTCCTCAAGATTGAGCTGGCAACGGGTCACTTCCCCTACCCGAAGTGGAACAGCGTGTTTGACCAGCTGACCCAGGTGGTGCAGGGCCCCGCCCCCCAGCTCAGCCCGTCCGAGGGGCACTCAGAAGACTTCACAAACTTCCTCAACACATGGTACAACACTTTTATTACACTTGTTCGGGGAAAAACCTTATTCCACTGAAAACTTTGTATTAACTCGTAGCTTTATGTTATAATATACTTCAGAAATTAAAAGGCACCTAATGATAATTGCTATTATACTTTACAGCTGTTTGATTATGAATACAATATGATAAAAAATGCTGCGAATTATTGTGAGCCCCCAGTCGTTTTGCAATCAGAATGTGAATATATATCTCCTGAAAGTTGTGTTAGTCGTGTTCCTTTTTGTTTCAGTTTAACTAAAGATGAACGACAAAGACCAAAGTATAACAAATTGCTGGTATGTAACACATGCTCTAAGAAATCTTTTCTGAATAAGATATAAGAGTGAAATTGATTCTTTCTGCAAAACATGGATTGAACTGTGATTGGTAATGTATCCCGACTTTAACCAAAAATCCTCCGGACTGTCTTATAAGACTTTTAAATGGTGCTAAATATCATATACATATATTTACACCTCAACTTCCATTCCTTAAATGAACGCCATTTCGGCAATTGCGTTCATCAATCAATGAACGCAACATCTTCGGATATGTTCGGATCGCAATTCATTGCATAACAATATACATGAAAGCTATTGATCTTGTCATTGGTTGTATTGTGTCTGCAGGTCCCGTAAAATAAAGATCAACATGTTTAAAAGGGTTAGTTTATTATATTTTAAATATATTGGTACCAGAAATGTTGAAATTTTACGTTTTTAAGTGATTTCAAGTGGTTGATCTTTTCCCGCGTTATTGTGACGTCATTTGAAAAATATGTTTCCGGTTATAGTCGGGTCTTTCTATTTACAGAATGGGTAAGAAAGGATTATTGAAAGGTTTTCTTAAATGAAATGAAGTATTTTTTTAACAATTCTTGAATGAAATAATGAACTATTGGTGTAAATATAAGGAATGAATTGCGGGGTTGATGTCATTATCGGGGATATGAACGCAATTGGGTTGGTCAAAGTACGCGTGGAGTCCTTCGGACTCCACACACATTGACCAACCCAATTGCGTTCATACCCCGATAATGACATCAACCCCGCAATTCATTCCTTAAATACAAAGGTTTGGGGCTGTATACAAAACCGAATTAAATTGTTAAGCTCCTATTTTTCCTGTTGTTTTCCAGTATAATGATAACCTGTTCCTTAAACGGTAGATTCCCCTATGTCATTTCACAGAGTTTTGAAAAACATTTCTGTGCAACTATTAGCAAAAATAAAACCCTTGTGAAATTTAAAGTAATCTGTCATATAACCTCTTTTTAGGAGCATGTTTTTATCAAGCGCTACCAGGAGCTTGAGGTTGACACGGCAACATACATCAACAGCGTCCTAGACCAGGTCAAGGACACATCACAGCTTGAACAGTCCCAGTCTTCATAACAATAACTGTTGCCTAGCAACCGTTCTCCCTTAGCAACTGTTTCTTAGCAACTGTTGTCAAGGCCATGGTGGTATATGGTCATTAGTGCAATATACCGTCTGCTGGTTAAAATTTGAGGATACAGTTTTAAGGACAAAGTGAAAAGGTTCTATATGCTACTTTATTTTGAAGTCCTTGGAACCATTTCACTTAATCACCTTGACTGTTGCATGTGAAAGATATTGTATTGCTATAACATTCAATTTGTTGTTACACTGTGAGTTATAAAAGTCACCATACACCATAAAAAAAGTTGCCTAGCGACTGGAGCCTACTCGTATTTAAACTTTCCTACCATGCCATATAGTATATTGATAATGTAAAATAAATTAAGAAAATTAAATTGTCACATTAATTTATGTGTAAACTGTATTGTTGTCCAGTATTCTCCAATTTTGTATTGCAAGTAAATACGAAATTTCATTGCAAGTAAATATGAATTTTCATTCCTTCAATTTTTGACAAGTAACAGTTAACCCCCTGAATACCCTTAAGCTGGTAAGGAATGTGGCTGTGATTTTAATGATCAGAATATTGTTGTGATTTAATATAATGGAAATTCCATGGCAACTAGATGTGATGTTATGAATGCTGTGTATTTGATTGCTTACAATGCTTTAGGACACAAGAGTTTTATGTGTACATTTCCAAAATCTAAAATCAACTTCTGGTATGTTAACTTCTCATGTTCTCAATGGGAAAAAAATGTGAGTCTTAATTGGTTTTGCTCAAAATGAAAGATTTGTTCAGTATCTTATCGTTTTGAATCAGGTTTTAACATAGAAATCTTTGTAGTGCGCAAATGTATAACAAAGAACCTAGTTTTAATTGTTCGAAATATTAAAATATTTTAATTCAATATCTTCATCCATTATCATATATACATGTTATTGTGTAAATGACATTTTCAGAACTATAAACATTTGTTACAAATGATGAGATTATGTAAAAGCATACATGTACATTTTGTAAAAGCTTTTCCCCTGTCACAGCATAGCACGTACATGAACATGCTGTTGTTGTTTTTATCGTAGACATTTAAGGTTGTGCTTTTTGTTCAACATTGCTGTGTTTTATTTTTAGAGAGCTGTTAAGCTATATTTTGAATGCCTGTTAAGTTGACTGTTTAGAACAACAAATGAAAGAGCACTGTACCATGATACTGGATATCAGTTCTTTATGTATTTATACAGTTTAGTATTTCAAACTGCATTGTGGTTGGTTTTCCATTGTTCAACAGCAGTGGATTGTATAGAATTTTGATAGGTTGTCCACAGGTTATCTTTTGGCTAGTTGACTCATTGAAATGATTTCATTGGTTAGTAGTTTTTATTGGATAAATATTGACCAATCAGTAAGCATTTTGGGTGATTTTGACCAAACCAAAAGCAATGGGCTGCAGGTGTAAAATATATTCCTCCCAACAAATTGTGCAAAGATGGACAAAACTCACTCATGCATTTTAACTGTAATAAATTCAATAACATTTTGACATTATTTCTATCATTTCTATTCATAAACATCAAAGAATGTACAACTTGTATAAAATTTATATGACCATATTGTTCGAAAATGACGAAAAAAGTTGAATATTTCAGAATGTCAAAGAGAAGCAAGAATTTTGTCTGTCTATGTAAAATAGGTGGGGGTATTTGTCCATCTTCCTTTGTAAACCAGGATAAAGGGTTGTCTGCAAGAATGGAGTAACTACAAGTACCTGCATTTATATCAGGGGTTAAAAACAGACTTGCAGGGACCCCTAAACTTTTTTTACATACAGTATACACACATTTTTGTACAAAATATTAGTTTCACAATACTGGTGTATTTGTATAGTTTCACATGTTTTTTTACTGTGATAAAAACAGTGCGTAATTGTTATACACTGCAATACATGCATTTTATAAATTATTTAATTTAGGATTTTTATAACTTGTACAGTACTGCTAGAACGATTATTTTGATCAGATCACATGATGTTATGATCATTGAAAGCAAAACATCACCCTACACTTACTTCTACACAAATCTGTTCTCTTTGGCTTTATTAGTGATTCCATTTGGCTAAAAAATATCTCTAATTACATGAGTTTTAGGCCATAACGTAAGAAATAAGTAACTGTTTCAACCCTGCTCTGGTACTATTGTTATTGAGATATGGGAAAATTGGACTTATTCCGTGGTTAAACTGTCCACATTTTGCCATTCCAGCATTCACTGCTTATAAAGGGGCTGTCTGTGAGTTCCAAAAGATTTCACATTGATTTGATACAACTTTGTTGGTGTACATTTTGTTTGGTGAGAGAAGCCATATGTAAATTAATAAATCTTATCACTCTCTCTCTTCATTCAAGGTTTCTGGTACAATTCTTCTTCTTTTTTCAAACTGAAAGTACCAGGTATGTCCTATCTGTATAATAAAAGCACCCATAAAAGAAATTGACTTAATTCAGTACTTATGTTACTTGACAAGAGGAGGATAATTTAAGCTTGTTAGAAGCACATCTTAAGTCATTCTTAGCTAGGTTTCCACAAACTTTTATTGTGTATTTTATGTTGTGTTATGTTTGTTGTTACAGTACTTACTTAAATACAAGTGCTTCTGTAGCGATTTGTGTATGCTAAATGTTCACATTTCCAAGTCTGCTGTCAGGTTATTTATATGTTGTAACTTTCCTTGCATTACTCTGTTCAAACGTTGGTGTGCTATGTACGTGTCTATTTATAGAAAGTGAGCTACAGGGCGCTTATTGATTTCAAGATTATGCAATTGATTTTGGCAACTTCAGTCGTAACTCTTCAGTTTTTACGGAACTCAATCATTGTGTTTATCTCTATTGATGGTTCATGTTTTTTTACAAATGTAATTAAGTTCATATATAAACTCATTGCGCCAATCTTTTCAATGTCCATACATGAAGTTAGGTATTGAAAGATCATTTAAACGTCCTTGTAAGATTTTTAAACGTTTGTACAAGAAGTTAAGTATCATAAGATCACTAAAACATGCTTTATTTGTGTAGAGAACAAAATGCAAAATTAACACATGTAGGTTCGAAGCATTTCAATCTGTAATGATTTGTTTTAAAATTTATTCATCGTCTTAATAGGAATACAGGTAAATATTTGTATAAAACAATAAATTGGGCATTTCCTACTTTATAAAATACCCTTTGCTGTGTTTTGCTAACCAGACTATTGCTATGGATTGTTGGAGATTTGTGAAACAAAAGTAATGCACATTTTCTTGTTCAAATTAATTTAATGAATGTGTATTTCCAGGTATCATGTAAGCATCTACTTATGTTGCATTATTTTGTATTTCAATTTTGTTGATTGTTTTTGTCTGAAATCTAAATAAGTTTTCCAAATTAGTCATCAAAAAGACCATACATGTTTCAAATTAAATGATGTATAGTGGACATGCATTTGTAACTTTTCCATAATGACTATGAGATACAGTCCTGTACATATATCAGCACATATTCTTAGTGTTTGTCATATCTGCCTAGGTTCTATACCAGGTTTTATTCAATAAATTTGTTGTCCTCCGTAAAAATTAGTCCTGCGGTGGAAAAGGGACATTTTCCTTCTTCGAAATTGTGTGCTCATATTTTTGTATGTAATTTGAAGTTGTAGGAAAATTAAAACATTCAACTAGACAAACCAATGACCTTTTCTTTTTACAATGTGCACATGGATAAATGTTTTCTTGAAGCCAGATATCTTTCCATTGAAATACATCATTCTGGGACAATGTTTAGTAAATCATGGAATCGAAAAACACATTTGTGTATAGAATCATGTGTAAATCCTGTATGAGAACTTCATGTGCACATACTATTTCATGTCATTAATGTATATAGTCCAATACATGTGTGAATGCTGCACTATGTCACAGTGATATATGCCTTTATAAAACAATGAAATAAACAACAAAAACATCACAATTGCAATTTATTTTTATTGTCCAGTTTAATGCATGATATGACTCCCTCTTAAAGAACCAGGGTCCATAATACAAAAACATCTTAAGAAAATTTAACCTGGCCCCATATTCTCAAAAGTCCTATATGGCAGGATTAAGCTAAGCTCACTATCTTTTTCCAAAATTTGCGTTATATATACTACTGTAGTGTAGTGTTCTTATATTTTAGATACAATAATCGTTATGATAATCACAATAACCATTTTTTTGTTTATCAAAATTTAATATAAGTATGTACTTTGGCTAATTGAAATATGCTTCTGATATCTGTAAAGCTTAAAAAGTTTCGAGAAAATAGGGCCTAATTTGTAAAATTTGGATTATGGTAGCTAAATGAATTGAAAAAACTAAGTCTTCAAAATGGGGTTTTCATTTTAGAAAAGTTTCCATATTTTAATTAACACTGTTTACTTGTTAAATTTAATGAAGAGGTACAGTTTCTACACAAGATGCTTCAGTAATATGGCCATAGGAGGGGTGTAAAGAAAATATCGAGTCACTGTCCTATTTGACACGCCAGTCTTCAAGAGTTTATGTACCAGTCGGGTAGGAATGTGTAGTCCGAGTCTAGTGCTAACTTGGTACATTGAACATCCATACCAGGGTTCCACTCAAACAGGTGAACTAACCTGCAATAAATTGGAACACGTTTATGAAAGTGTCAAATTAGAAAAGAAATTTACAGGGGTAATATAAATGCATGAAAATTAGTTTAATGCACTTGAAAGGATCAGAGTATAACATTAATGTTGTCCACCTCAATAATTTAACACATGTTACCAGGACACAGATATTAACTACCATATGATATCATCTGGGCATTTTCGGATGTAAATCATCAACGATGGTACTACTGTATTCTTGTAGTTATTTAAGAGCTGGTATGTTTGTGCATGCAATAACTATACTTAGTTCCACTAGTACATAATTTGATAGGGAGCAGATGTAGCAGTGTATGCAGTTTTTCGGCTGTACTGCATTACAGGGAGTACGAGCCTACTGAATATGAGAGAAATCATAGAGATTTCGGAATGCAGTTTTGACTATTTGTTTTACACCAAGGATGAAATGTTTTGAAAATTTACCTGTGGTTGTCTTCTTTGACTGTTGCCTTGATGTATAACAGAAACTGGTCCAGAAAGTTGAAACACACATTGGCTTTCCAGGGATAGCGAATATCCTGCAAATAAAATTGAATGGATTTTGTATTCTCCTCCAAATTAAGATGCCATCTTACATAATGATAAAACTCCTAAGTAGTTGACTTGTTCACTATGGAGATCTACTGTAATGTAAAAAGTGTTTCTATCATACAACACACAGTGTACATGAAAGCAATCAAACCTTTGCCACATATGGTATTTTGTTTGTCTGAAATGTCTCCAGCCTGTGAACCGTACCCTCATCGTCACGGAAACCGCACACAATTTCAGGTATACCAACAAGGAAACTCTGTGCCCACATCTTGATTAGCTTATACCTTAAAGAAACAATGTTGTATTACGGAGCAGAGTTTGTTAAAAAAATATAAACTTATCGATGCAGCTTGTCTATAAATAACATTCACTACAGGAACATTTAACGGACAATTAATTTCCTTTTTTTATTTTTTTTGTTAATTGCAGTGGTGATAAATGTGTGCACTTTGTCTTGAAACGCACATTTCATCTTAATCTGATCACCAAGTGTGGTCTCTGATGTCATCAAGCTTTTTAAAAAGTCAACTTTGCAATGTTTATGCTTCTGTGTGTGCTATTAAAACTTTCCTTAATAGAGAAGTGGCCACATCGGCCTACCCTAGTTAATACCCTCGTTGTATCATCTAAGAGTACAAAGCTTTATCTATGATAGGAAGGGTTAATCTCTTTATATATTATTATCTTATTCAGCAGCACATCTCTTCATGTATCTCTGTTCTTTTACTTCATTACGATTTGTCTACTTTTATATGAATGTGAAAAATATTCATCTCAGGAACTTAAAAGATTCTGTAAATTAAACAAGAGGCCCATAAGGGCCTATGCTCTACTGGCATGGCTCTTGTGGTAATTTTCAATCCAGAGCATGTATGTATGGGTAAAAGGCAACAAACATATAGCTCAAGTTTTGTGTTTGGGTTACCTGAAAACGTTGCACGTTCAACATCTGAGGACAGAAAGTGTTGTAAGCAGATTAGTTGCATGAACTATTTTAATATGTGCCAAGTTTAGGTCATTGACAAAAAAAAAATGCTTTTAAAACTGTACTCCTGGTCAAAATTTTATTTCTGTAGCTTTAAAAATAAAAAAAGTTGGTCAAAAGTTCAAACATTCTCAATTTAAGTGTACCAAACCTGTGAACCCCGGGGGATGGCCAGTAATGACCTAAGGGGCATCATTTGAACAAACATTCACAAGCAATTGTTCTTAGAATAGATGGATGCAGGAACGCACAACAAGATTTTTAAACATTTCCCAATTGAAAAATACCAAACCTGTGAACCCTTGGGCGTGGCCAGTAATGACCCCAGGTAATAAGTTGAACAAACATTCACAACCAATTTTGTTTAGATGAATGCGTGAACTACAGAAACTTTGGCCAATAGACCTAAAAAAATTGCCTTTGGCCTTTCAACAAGAACAAGGCAAAGTAATTCACAAAATCAACTGCAGAACCAAAAAAGCAAGTTGTCTCCCTTTCATCCTAGACTTGACTTTACATGTAAACTTGGCTACAAATAGACAAATTCGGTCATGCAGACTTGGCTAAAAATAGGATAGCTAAAAATAGCATTTCTTTAAAACTTTCAAGGCCCATAATCTAGGCATGCATGGGCGGATCTGGCTGGTTTTCTAAAGGAACCTAGCTCTGATGGATATCTCAATACTGTACAAGTTATCGAGATACAATAAAAACTGAAGACTGTATCGTGTTCACAAGCAATCGTTTACAGACGCACGGACGCAAATACTACGTACACATTACCATCGCATAAGTCTTCTTACCTTTTAAAGCTGACATGTTGTCCAGGATGGCTAAACTCTCTGGATGTTTTGAACTCTACGTAGTGACTTTTTCCGGTCCTTGGGTCCACATCGATAGCATCAACCTCGCCAGAAAAAACTGCAATGCAATGTCAACATAAACCACAGTATCAACCTTGCCAGGAAATGCTGCAATGAAATAAGGAAATAACCCCAAGCATTGAGCTTGCCTGAAAATGCTGCAATAAAATGAGGACCAACCTCAGCATTGATCTTGCCTGAAAATGCTGCAATAAAATGATAAAATAAACGTCAGCATTGAGCTTGCCTGAAAATGCTGCAATAAAATGTGGACATAAACCTCAGCATTGATCTTGCCTGAAAATGCTGTGAGAAAATGTGGACATAAACCTTTGCATTGATCTTTCCTGAAAATGCTGCGAGAAAATGTGGACATAAACCTTTGCATTGATCTTTCCTGAAAATGCTGCAATAAAATGATAAAACAAACCTAAGCATTGATCTTGCCTGAAAATGCCGCAATAAAATGATAAAATAATCGTCAGCATTGATTTTGCCTGAAAATGCTGCAATAAAATGAGGACATAAACCTCTGACAGCATTGATCTTGCCTTAAAATGCTGCAATAAAATGAGAAAAAAACCACAGCATTGATCTTGCCTGAAAATGCTGCAATAAAATGAGGTAATAAACCTCAGCATTGATCTTGCCTGAAAATGCTGCAATAAATTGAGGACATAAACCTCAGAATTGATCTTGCCGAAAAAATGCTGCAATGAAATGAGATCATACTAGAAAGCACTAAGTTACTTTATTACTTTTGTTCCTACATTGTATGTGTATGTCACTAAATGGTCTGCATGTCTTTTCAGATTACGCTACTGATAACTCCCGATGCTTCATACAGTATATATATTGGTAATTCAAAAACAAATAAACATCGTTTTACAAATGATTGCTAAACTATTCAAGGTTTGTACTTAGTAATGGGATGGTATAGAGCCATTTCTCTATGATATTCGACTAACTTATATTGCAATACTCTGGGCTTTTATATCGATACATATCTTCAACGAAAGGAATCAATACAGAATGGATATCCTCTGTATGCTCTACTCTTAATAATATGTGTAATGTTAATTCTAATGCCACTACCAACGAATAATCTCATTAAACAAATTACCTAAAGAGTGAGAGGCTAGTCTTGACCGAACCACCGTGCCGAATGCTTCACAGTTGTTGAACACTGCTTCTGGGCTAGGCTTGCCTTCCGGGGAGTCTGAAACATTTTTAGTAATACATGTAAATAAATTACCCAAATAAATATTGAATAGAAGATAAGGAAAGATTTGAACACTTTGTTTCAATATGCATCCATTTTCTATGCATCCATTTTCTGTTTGTAAACATAAATTATACTTATCGATTTTTGATGGATCAATTTCAAACCAGTATACAGATATGGATGGATGAAAGATCAACATTGATATGTGATTTTAATTTGTACCGTGGTAATATCGTTTAGCATTTTTTGCTTTCCCCTATGGATAAGTTAAACTGCACTAGTATCAACAGTTTGACAACCAATTAACCTAATGGACACTTCATAATTACAGTATAAGCCAGATAATCAAACAAGCATAATTTCTACATTTTCCCATGCACTGCAATGATTTGTACTGTAAGCTCAACTAATGCTTCTGTTTTGTTTAGTAACAGACAATATTAACATAAATTATATAACGGTAAGTATTGTTTCAGCAAAATTTGCACATAATTAAAAAAACCTTCAGGCCTCACCAGCAGTAAGATATTGCTCAAACTTCCATCCCCAACAGCACATTTCTTCTTGCCTCTCTGTCCTTTCTGCCTTTTCTTTCTTCTTTGCCTCGGTGTCAAACTCACACAGGTAGTATGTGCCATTATGTAGTGTTACAGCTATTTTCCAGTCGTCACGATTTTCATACGGAGTACAAAGTAGTTTTGTCAACAGCCCTCGCCAACAGATGAAGTCTGTGTTCAAATTTCTAAAATTTGAAATATGATTATTAACATACTTTTGTTATTATGCGCATCCTATTCATTATTATTATATGTATACTCATTTTATACTCATTTTATTCTCAAGTTTTCTAAATTTAATAATTTTAGTAAAGAAGTTTTAACATTTTCGTACTGAGTGACAACATATGTGATGTTGTATTTATCTCACAAATACTAATTTGATGATGTATAGCATAACATACCTTACGCTAGGGTTTGTTATTGGTCCCAGCTACTACATAATGCACATTTCAAATTACACTTTTAATTTAAGATGTCATGTCAAAGGTTATTACACTATTTATATCAATGATTGATAAACTGTTACGATACTTAGTATGTCAGTGGTCATATATGATTATATCACGCCTCCAACATAAATGACGCAACTTCATTGGTCCAGGACTGGTTACGTGGTGACCTCATATTTTACCATATTGGGACACCAAATTTATATAAAAAATATATAAATGAAGGATATTTGATGGTTGGTTATCCCATAAGGACTTGAACAAACTTTTTTTTTAAATTGATGAAAACAAGCTAAAAGTTTTCATGAATTTCAGCTGGGAATACGAGTTGTTATTGGTTCCAAATTTCAGTAAACAACTTTAATCAAAATTTGATATTGATTTGTATGCCCAGGAATGTGATATTTCATTTTTTAATATATCATAATTAAAATAATACTTATTTGATGATTTAAAGCATTCAATTTTTAAAACGTTGCTTATATACTGGTTGGAGAGCAGTAGCCGGCGGAAAGCAGTAGCCGGCAATCGCTTTTTAATCGTGTTTTTTTTTTTTTAATCTTCTTAAAAAAGGTGAGAATGGTAAAAAGAACCGTATCCAAGCAACACCATTTGCATCGAATCCAATGTAAAGCGTACGTTTAAACATTTTATTTACAAAAAGTATTGGAAATGTCAAAAAGTTCGCCAACTTTTTCGTGGGGGATGCTCATGTGAATGTTACTGCGCATGTCAGTTGAATAAATTTGCATATCTAATTATAGCGCTAGCATTTACCGACAGTCAAGTGTAGGTTATGAACGATTATTCGTCGATGATTCACAGCAAAATGTATTTTTAAAAAAGCCTGTTGAAATGTTATTTTTATATTGCCCGTCAATCGCTTTCAAACATTATTGAGATATATTCAAATTTTTATGTATCCATGTTGTGGTTTTAGACGCGTTGTTAAAGCGAGACTACTCCAGCGCTTGGTTACCAATATTACTTCCCTGTTCAATAGAGGCGCCCCATGGGGAAATTATACTTAATAAGCCGAAAAATACCGGTTTTGTAGTCAAGGAGCGGCACTGAAATAAAACTGCCGTGTACTGCTTCTCATAATCCGTAAATTGGCACTAATTGATTACCCCTGTTGTGGCCCCAATTAGGCACGCGCTTCGTGACGACACAAATTTTAATATTGTAAAGTGAGTAGACCTTGACCCCTAGTTTAATAAAATGTAAGTATTATTTCCGTTACATTCCGATCTACCGAGAAAATCTTCAAAAATATGCAAAAACTGCCGGTTACTGCTCTCCATCCAGCATAATGACGTCATAATGGCAACATATTTTGTGATATTGTTGAATACCTTATGGTTTCTGAATCTGCACTCTTGCCTTCGGCAGCCAGATTAAACGTCTCTTTATTTCTCAGGATCCATCTTAGTATATCATTTATCCGTTCTGTTTTTGTTTCATCTTTCTTTATCATCTCACTATAACCCTTAGTAAGATCGAATCGCACATTTTTAAAATCCTTTGGTTTTATGAAATATTTGAGCTGACTTTTATCGCAGTGAAATGTTCTTGAAATGTCAAGCGAAAAATGTCCTATTTCAACTGGTTCTCTAAAATGTGGAAACTCTTTGTCAAAACTGCGCTTGTCACCAACTCGAAATCCTGCCATTTTCAAAAATGAATCAGATCGAATTTCTTTTAGCCTTCTATTTGCACTTCCGTCTTCGTAACCTCTTTTTATGCTCATTTTTCGAAAATTCAGTATCAAGTTTCAAGATTACATTTTTTGAAATTCACGTTTCACTAATCATTTTTGTTTACAAACAAAAATATTGTTAAGCTGTGAGAATTGCAAAAGGTTACATGACACCAAGTTTTGTGAACTGAAATCAGCCTAGTCATTCTAAAATGCCGTCCAGGCTTTTTTGACGGCATTTAAAATTACTAAAATCATCTAAGCATCTTTATTTGCAAATTACAGGCCTTAACTCTTTATTTAAAGTCAATGAGCCGACATTAATAACAAAAATACATAACATAACAATTAGCCACAATAATGCGCGTCAGAGGGAACTTTTTTTTACATTTGGATATTCATTTTGTATCCTAGAGTCGGCAAATAAAAAATTGTCAAAAACTCTGAAGCGGCTGTTTATATGGACTATATAACAATGAACTGGCGACATGGAAATAAAGGCATACAGTTTTAAAGATTTATAGTCATTTCGTAACCTGATCATTTCGTACCCTCCTTTTTTAGGTTATTTCGGGGTTTTTGTGTATTCCTGGTAAGTGGTGTCACAAGTTTAATTTTCTTTGATACTTCTGCGTGACAATTTTATTTTTATAGTGACAATTATAACAAACAGCCGTATCAAATACACTATAATTTATTTCATTTCAACAATCAAGCATATAAATTTCGAACAGTCATTTTACACATACTGGTATGTTACAAAAAATGAAAATAAATACATCAAATGTATAGAATCAGACACATTAAAGAGAGATAAATAATCAAAATAGCACACTTGATATACATAATTTAACATAAGAACAATGAAAAATAATAAAATGAAGAAAAAAATGTTCAACACAAAATCACATGAAAGTGCGTTCATAAAAAAATAAAAACAGCACATTGAACTAGAGCTGTCGTAAGACAGCACGCTCGTCTACGCCGCTTTGTCTTAGAAGTGAAAACAATCATGAAATGTATGCCAGTCAAAAGCAATATAAACAAGAGCTGTCACAGAGACAGCGCGCTCGACAATTCTGCCGCTTTTCAGTGTAAGGATTGAAAAGTTTTGGCGAAACATGCATGGATCACTGTTAGATTAGATTTCAATGCAATGCATGATGTGCGGAGATATAAACATATTAAAATGTGGTTACATGCAAAATTTTAACCAGATTTTTTAAGTGTAATAATAAAGGGCCATTATTTGCAAAACACAGTTATTTAACTTGGTTATTCAATTAGGTTGGGTGGTTGAATACTAAAGAGCAATTATTTGCATTAAATGCAAACTAGAGTTATCTAACTTGGTAAATTAAGTACGTTGGATGGTTGAGTACCATTGTATCAAGTCTCAATGCAATACCTTAAGCAGTTGCTGAGATATTAACCTATGTGTGCTTGCACGCAAAACCTTAACCAGAATTTCTAAGTCAAATAATAAAGGCCTATTATTGGCATTAAATGCAAACTAGAGTAATCTAACTTGGTTAATTAAGTAGGTTTGATGGTTGAGTACCATTGTATTAAGTCTCAATGCAATACCTCAAGTAGTTGCTGAGATATTAACCTATGTGTGCTTGCACGCAAAACCTTAACCAAGGGGTGACGCCGACGCAGACGCTTGGGTGAGTAGTATAGCTCTCCTTATTCTTCGAATAGTCGAGCTAAAAATTAGTTAAAAAATTAACAAAAACCCAGATGTGACAAAACTGGGTTTTTAATGATTGGAACAAGAGATTCAGTTTCAACTGCTTTCTTCCATTTTTTGTAACAGAGACCTTGATCCTTGAGGCCCCAAACACAATCCCATGGAAGTCCTTTATAAACTCTTCCTACATATCAAGATTGGTCACAGTATGTCAGCCATATCTAAAGTTATTTCCTACCAACCTTTAATCTATTTATAATAACAGTGACCTTGACCCTATGGGGCCAAAAGGCAATCCAATGAAAGGTCTCAATAAACTTGTCCTATTCACCAAGTTTGGTCACACTATGTCAACCATTGCATAAGTTATTCAGTACTAACCATTTTTAGCAACATTGACTTTGACCATAACTCTTGGGGCCCGAAACATAATCTCACGAGAGGTCTCTGGAAAAATCTTCATATAATTATCTTAAGTTTGGTCGCAATATGTCGACCCTTACTTAAGTTATTCAAAACTAACCATTTTTCTATAAATAGTAACTTTGACCTTGACCTTGATGCCAGGGGCCTGAAACGCAATATCATGAGAGGTCTCCATAAACTCTTCCTATGTACCAAGTCTGGTCACCATATGTCAAACCTAGCTAAAATTATTTGATACGTTAGGTAACTTTGATGCTGCTTTCCCACCGGCCTGCTTGAACAATCCTGCAAGTCATTCTAATAAATAGTTTTCCCTTTGTGAAAACCTGATTAAGAAAATAAAAATGCGCCTGTCAAAAAAAAAAGTCACTCAAGGGCCATAATTTGTACTTAGGGTTAAAATGGAGTTATGTAACCTTGTTGTAAGATGGTCGTCAATAATTCTGCAAAGTATCAAGTCGATTAAGTGTAGGGTATAGAAGTTTTTTTTATTAAAATCCCAACTTGCCCTAAAACTTTAACTTGCCCTAAAACTTTAACCTTAGTCAATAGTCAATCAGGGGCCATAACTTTTATCAAGGATAATATTGAGTTATGTAACCTCATTATGTTGTGGTCTCGAACAATTGTGTGTAGTATTAAGTCAATTGAATGAAGGATATAGAAGTTATTAATAAATATCCCAACCTGCCCCAAAACTTTAACCTAAGTTCCATAGTCAATCAGGGGTCATAATTTGTATAAAGGATGAAAATTATGGAGTTATCTTACCTCATTATGTGATGGACCTGAACAACTGTGTGAAGTACAAAGTGAATTGAATGAAGGGTATTAGAGTTATAAGTGATAATCTCAACTTGCCCTAAAACTTTAACCAGACGCCAACGCAAGTAGTAAAGCCCTCAATTATTCTTCAAATAGTCGAGCTAAAAAGGTGTCAACAATGTTTTAAATAGGTAATATTTTTGAAAAAGTATTTACAAAAGCCGTTTCTAATTTCGTGCAGACAATTACAACAAGTGAGATGGATTTGAGCACTTTATTGTCCTGTGTAGAAGCAAGCACAGATCATATCACTGACAAATAAATCATTTCCGTGATCATAATAATTAATGATTTTTGTAATAAGAAAATAAATATCCGCTGTATCAAAATTTAATGAAAGGACCAAACTAATTCTTTTACAATATATTCATACTTCTGCTTAAAAAAATAATCTGTAATTCATGATGTACATCAAAATGCATACAACAATCTCATACTACAACGAAAAAGGATCATAAGTTAATATTAAAAACAATACTATGGCACCAAAATCATGTGCAGTAACACTCTTCTGTTTTTCTCAGTAAACCAAACTAGCACATCTCAACAAATTGTATAAACAGTAATTGGACCATATTTATACATCCAGATTACATTTTTCCCACATAGGTGTTTCGAACCAATATCAGAAACAGTTACGGGATCACCAACAACATATATTTGCACCAAAACACCAAAAATTGCTTATAACAAGAGGCGCCTTTAATGGCACACTCCAGAAGTCATCATAATAATGTTGTGGATGTTAACGGCACCAGTACATTCATCTATGAAATAGTCCTGATGATGATATAAGTCGAACAAAGCGCCTTCAATGGCACACTCGAGAAGTCATCATATTAATGTTGTGGATGTTAACAGCACCAGTACATTCATCTATGAAATAGTCCTGATGATGATATAAGTCAAACAAAGCGCCTTCAATGGCACACTCCAGAAGTCATCATATTAATGTTGTGGATGTTAACAGCACCAGTACATTCATCTATGAAATAGTCCTGATGATGATATAAGTCGGAACAAAGCGCCTTCAATGGCACACTCGAGAAGTCATCATATTAATGTTGTGGATGTTAACGGCACCAGTACATTCATCTATGAAATAGTCCTGATGATGATATAAGTCAAACAAAGCGCCTTCAATGGCACACTCGAGAAGTCATCATATTAATGTTGTGGATGTTAACGGCACCAGTACATTCATCTATGAAACAGTCCTGATGATGATATAAGTCAAACAAAGCGCCTTCAATGGCACACTCAAGAAGTCATCATATTAATGTTGTGGATGTTAACAGCACCAGTACATTCATCTATGAAACAGTCCTGATGATGACATAAATTGAGCAAATATTTTAGAATAATAATTTCCTCAAACGTCAAACAAATCTGATGTAAGCAATGTTACATGATCATATACACTATCTAGTGGGTACATGTCTTCAAGAAACGTGAGCTGGAAGGCACTGCGCTATCTCAAGTTCTCGTAGTACCGAAGAATGTAGAGATAGTCTTTGAGGAGGGCTCCTTCCTTATAAAGCAGGGCCCACCAGACACTGTAGCCTAGCACACAGTCTGCAGCTGTAAACCTTGAAATGAAGTACATGACATTTTTTAGTTAAAGAACATCAGAGAAACTGAGGGTTTGCAACAATGAAAATATTTATTACAGCATTTGCTGTTTTTATTTGATCAAGTGAATGCCTATAACACAGCTGAATTGTGATAGTATGATATGAATTGGTTAATTTGAATGGAATAATAAAGATAACACAGTGAACATGGATCAAGTTCAAGTGTTCAAGTAAGAATTAAATACATGTTATATAATTGAAATACCAGTACTATTTTAACTCACTAGGTTATACATGTGACAAAAACATCACCAGCAGAAAAGCTTGCCTGTTATTTTCATTCAATCAAGGGGCATAACTCAATAATTATTAAAGCAAGTTATGTTTTTCTTTGTGTAGCCACAGGTTACATATCGATGGCACCATTTAAAAATGCCGAACTTACATTTTTGTACTTTTTCAGGCGATACAAAAAACAATATAAAATGTCATATACAATGACATGTAGGTTCAGGTTTTTCTGCAACTTCTACTGACCAGTAAACTCAATTTCTATTGGCTGTTGAGTCCGGTGTTTTCAGAAAAGGCGGCAAACTAAAATATGTTAATAAAACGATGAAAACCCTGAAATAGCAAAAAATGTAGGTTCAGCTTTTTTAAATGGTGCAATCGATGAGTTTAGTTCCATGTGAATATCCCTGAGCATTTATGAGTAATGGCCAAGGCTAAAGTTCTGGCATCATCATCTGCCAACAATTACTCAGGAGCTTTCAAAATAACATGACCTTTTCTATAATAAATCTGTCAATATAAGATTTTTTAACAGCTGTAGCTTGAAGTCAATAAAATCCATTTGATCGAATATAAACAGGGTTTCCATTAAGAAATTGAAACTGGAAGTATGAATATCCTGCCCATCAATTTTTGAAGTTTTTCACTGAAGTGTGGAAGTTTAAGTCTCCTGAATATAATATCCTTTTCCACTATTTTTCATCTAGTATGTTAAAAAACTGATTTGCAATTTTGACATGCCAAATTCACAGACTTATATTAGTTCACTTAACTTCAAGACAGAATTTTGACCATAAAAGTAATATTCACACAAGGTTTCGATTTTTTGAACTTCTTCAAAAATTATGGAAGTTTTTGCACTTCCAAGGAATCAATTCTGAAAGTGTTAAACCATTTCGAGTGAGTAATATACTTCAAAACTTCTTTTGGCTTAAGGTTACTCATATAACACTCACAATAGATTACCATTGCACCGCAATCTCACCTGTCTCCACAGATGTACTCTTTATCCTCCAAACATCGCGAGAGGTATCATGCATCCACATGGAACTTGGTCAACATTTTTTTAACAAGCCGAGATTTACGGCCCTTGGCCAGCTTTAACTGCATGAGGAGTACTACCAGAATCGCATCCAATGTGGTGCATGTATACAGTATCGAGCTGAAGTGGGAAATGAGAAACTCATTTGGAAGTTATGTACGGTAAGGCTTATAATGTATTATCAACCTTTATTGGTCATGGGTTTATTGATAATATATATCCATGAAAAGCACCCAATAAGTGCAGAAATCTTACCAATTAAACAAAAATATTGATGGCTTGTATTCACTACAGTAGGTATTATACATTAAGTACTTAGTTATATAATATAATTATGTGTTGTAGTTCCAGATAACGTAAAATTTGTAAAAAAGCTACCAGCACAATGCATTTATAAAAGATGAGAAAATCAGTTGCAAGTAGTGCATATCATTTTACTTACTTGTAATGAGCCTCCTTGTCTTGCTCTGGCCCAAGTTTTCCATACAACTCAGCCAGGTACAGACATATGGCGCCCGACTCCACGATCGTTGTCCCATGATATATGTCGCCTCCGTTTACCTCCAGACAGGGGACCATTCCATGTGGGTGGATCTTTCGATAAGCAGCTACTTTCTTGGGGTCAAGGTCATGGAGGTTTATGTCGATGATATCAATGTCCTTCCAGGCTTCAAGTTCTTGTGTAAAAACATAAGATGTGAGAATGTGGAAAGGCTAGATCAGTGTTAAAATGCTCATAAAAAAAGCACATATATGTCTAGGCTGATTCCCGGCCAGGGTGTAGGTCAGTTTGATTTTTTTTGACTAGTGGGTTTCCAGTATTACTTCTCTTTCCGCCACAGTATAAGACTACAGTCTAACAAAACATCATGCCAACATCAATAACTATTGTTAATATAGTTGTTGACAATTGTAAATTATTGTATTAATGTGTTAAAACTAAACTTAAGAATAATATCTCTGTAGATGAAAATAGGGCTGAAATTATACCTGTATTACCACATGATCAGCAGACATAAAAGGACAAGTTATTTAGCCAGAAAGGTTGGATCCTGCTACCTATTACATCTACATTATTACATGTTACTTTCAATGTGTATTGTTTATATTATTGAGAGTTTAGTTTCATATGGATGTCCTAACACTTTCTTTAGTTTCCATGACACTGCCTTCCAATAACATGCAGTGCTCCAGCTAGGCTTAAATAGTAGGGTGGGGCACCTCGCTGCCCTTTTACAGCACCCTGCTGCCTTTTGACTACACCCTGCTGTGTACTTTTGTTTGACATGGTCAATTTTTAGAAATGAGTATACAAAAATAAATATACATAATTTTGACGCTGGAGTTAAGATAACAGCTAAGGTATCCATAACAAACTATTAGTAATGATAGTAGTTACAACACCTACACAATAAGAATTGATCATTGGCCATTGAAAAGGCCCCATTAAGACTCATTCAATGCACACCAAAATGCCCTTTCTGATCTAGCACCCTGCCATTTTAAAATCCTGGCTGGAGCACTGACATGGAATACAATAGTGTATTCATTCAAATTATATCTAATGAAATAGCAAAACAAACTAAAAGAACAGTCCATTGATATATCAGTTTATTTTAGACTTAATTATCAATCCTGAACACATCAATGCACTGATTATCCTGTTTTTAAATAGTTTGTTCACATGACGTTTTCTCAGAAATTTCAATAAAGGAATTTTTCTGCAAA
Organism: Mya arenaria; assembly: GCF_026914265.1. NCBI lineage: Eukaryota > Metazoa > Mollusca > Bivalvia > Myida > Myidae > Mya > Mya arenaria. The sequence goes on from NC_069123.1 coordinate 17,696,105, forward strand.
GAAAATGAAAAAAACGCATCAAATTTACAGTATTTTGATATTAGTTCAAGCAATAAACTGAGACAGTGCACACCATATCAAACAAGATTGTCTATTTAATATTTATATATACAAGCATATAAAAACTATAATGCTACAACACTTTGTCACTGTATATATGACCTTTATATAAATACATGTATGTAAAAGTTATGTATTTGTCAAAATAACTAAATCAAAATATCTGGAAGCATGATTAAATGCCTAAAGGAAATGACAGAAATGAATGACATCAAAATGTGTAAGGATAAGATATTTCTTTCATTTTTAATTAAACTTCTATTTTTGTGGAGATTCAGGTATGCTTATATCACATGCAGATGTAGCCATATCACTCATCAACTTGGTGTATGTTCTCATTTTTCTAAAAATCACCAATATTATAGACACTCTTTTATTGGGTTATCTCTCTGCTTTGTGTAATAAGCAAATATGCTCCTTTAAAAGAATAAAACTGTATTAAATAGAAAGACTTAATGGTGATATTGATAATTGTTGTCTCAAGATACTTTAAAAATAATGACAACAACTATATTTATTGTAAAAGGGAATATAAAAAAATGTCCACTTATGAAAACAACTTCACTTGACATCATCGGGATAGCTGTTTAGCTGTACCTCGCTGTTTATAAAAGTATAACTACACCTAGCAAAATCAAGGCAAAATATTTAGCACTTTAAAGGAATAGACTTTGACAAAATATACATACATAAATACAACTATTTTCTAAAATGAATGGTTTATGTACAGAGAACACATATTTTTCAATCCCGCTCATTCATTTAATATTTATACAAATTCAATTCATAAATTGTATTTCTATCACTCTGCTGCATAAATGCATAAAGTTCATTCATTGTTGAATTTATTTGTTTTTATCAAAATAAGAAGTCTGAACATAATCACAGAGAACATCTTAGTCAATATCAAAGTCATCATCTTCTGGCAAGACAGCTCTCACTTCCCCAGTGGTTTTATCTCGGATGCAAGTATTTTCAAGGACAGGAAGCATCCCATGCTCTTGTAGAAAACTTTCCACATCAGTCGCATAAAAATCTTCCCCAAACTCATCTGAAAGTCTGATATAATTGCCGATCAACTCGCCTCCCTTATAGATAAGCAAAGCTGGCACACCAGTACTGGAAAACTTCCTGCTAAGCTTAGCTTCTGTAGCTTTAATTCTACAGAACTTGATGTTGACATACTCCTTGGCAAGACATTTAATACATCCATCCATAGACCTGCATGCTTCAACATTGTCCTCGTATACATGAACAATGACCTTCACAGTCTTCTTTTCATTGTCAATTTCATTGATGAAACATGACTTATCCAGCTGTATAACTTGGCCAAACTTTGGTGAGTTTTCAAGAACTCTCCTCATCTCTTCTATGCGCTTCTGTCTGTACTTTTTCAGGAACTCATCATCAAATTCTTCCAGATCTTGCAGGAATTCTTTGTCTTTCTTTTTTTCTTCCTCATCGTTCAGATGTGACCTGAAACATAGCACATTTCACTTTAACCATAACTATCATTTAATTTGATATTTTTTATTCTTTGTAGATGATTCAAAGTTTGTGACAACTTGTGCAAATAACATTCAATTTATGAAAGTTGAAACCTACCATCAAAATTAATGCACCAATCAAGTGTAACCACGGTCCTCCTAGGTCCGGGAAAAAAGCAAGGACTTTGCCTTTTGGTCAAAGACAAGCACAGGTAAAATTCCTGCCCTGTGGGCATGAACTGCTGGTCAAATCCCCGCTAAATGCCCCCGCACCCCAGGGACTCTAGGTAAGGCCCATTCCCCACTTTTTTGGGCACGAAGACAAAACCACCGCATTCACCCAGCACGGCAGGGCCATAAGGAAGGTTAATACAAGGCCCATTTCCCCCGGCTCTCCCCAGTATAACCCGGACCTGGGGGGGCCATGGTTACAATTGACTGGTGCATAATTTTCAAGGTTTATGGTAAAACATATCTAAAATTGATGTATAAAATTAATACCTGCAAGTTAACTGCAGTTTTTTCATCATTGCCTGCCTTTCCCTCTCTTGTTCTTCTCTCTGTTCAGTCTCTAGCCTCTTAAACTCTCGCCAATCATTGAGGACACCTTTCGGACCTGTATTAGTGCTGCTGCCCGTGTAGTCTTTGCTTTTCTCATCGGGGATAAATGTTGGTGCTTTGTCCACTGGTCGACTCTCACTTTTTTCATCACTTGAGTCATTTTCATTTTCATCTTCACTGCTACTACAGTAGTTTTCGACTTTTTCACCTAACAGTCTATCATCGAGACTTAAAGCCATGATAAAGTATTGTTTTAAGTTTTCAAATTCGCTATTTTGCCGTGACCAATATGCGGAAATTATAATAATAAGTTGAATTAGTTATTTCCCTTTGTTACAAAATTGTCACTTACTTCGACCAAAAACTCACACGCTATTAGCCACTCGCAGCGCATTGAACGAAATGGTCCGTACACATTAAGTGTCATATATGGTCGTTTTCATGTATTGTACTTCTCTTTCGGAAGAAAATCCATTTAATCAACGCTAAAGCAAGAAACGAACCAGCTAAACATTGGGCATTTTGTATGTAAACATCAAAGGTGATCCGAATGTTCTTGTCAAAACGTCCAACTGACGTTTGAAACGGGTAACAGCTCGAGACTGGAATGTGTCAGTTTTACACTTAAAGATGTAAGTTGTGGGGCATAGTATACAGCCAGAATGCCTCGTATCCCTAGCTATATAGCTACCCTGGTTGTATAACGTGCGCCAGTTGTATAACATGTACAGCACAGAAAGCACCAACTTGTGTACAGAATAGTTAGTATTGTCACACATGTGCGGGGGTCGAACCCTGAGTTGACAGTCAAATGTGTTACTACTAGACCACGGATCCGACATTTTACACGGTTGACACAACCAGCTGCGAGATGATATTTAAGTTTTATGCATATCATCACTTTTACGGTTAGTTTCATGTTGGCGAAAAGAGGTGTGATAAAGATCTATGAATATCACCATATGTATACATGTGTTACATTTTTAATGATATACAAGGGGGGGGGAGTAATTTAGTTTCATGAAAACATTTGGTTCTAAACAAAATGGCGGATTTGTAAGAAAAGGCACCGACAATCTTTACCTGTCCAATACCGAGCAAAGGCTTTAGCAATGGAAATGAAATTAAAAGAAAATACATCTGTTTTCATGACAATGGTGAATGGACACTTCTTATAAGTTGAAAACAAGTTGTGCATTTTACATATAGTTTGACTCCAAATGATGTGATATCATTACGGCATTGTCACGGTGAAGGAATCGTTGTATCAAAAGCAGTAACATGCAGCACATACCATGCTTTGGAAACATTTAATTGGACAGGGGAACATCTTAGAGAGTTTTAAGGTCAATGCTGTGCCAAAAAGTTGTACCCCATCCATCCAGCTCTGATATGTACATACAGTGTCGGAAAATGACAATACTATAAGTGGATGAAAAAAAATCTCCTCTTCGTGAAGTCCCGTGTCGCACCAGTGTATCAAAGTGATAACTACAATATTGACATTCAAAAATCATTAAACACCGTTATAATAATATGATATCATAAACAAAAGTTAGTGAATGCTTTTGTGTCAAAAAGTCAACAGTACCCTATTAATAATGGCTTGTGGCTTTATGGTGATTGCAGCTATTTTAAGAAAGATATTTGCATTTTCGTACCGAGGTAATGAATATAACCCATGATTTTCACTAAAAGACGGAGGGGGTAATAACGGTCCAGTTGTCGCGATCCGTCTTATACACTTGCTACTGAAGTTTGCCCTTGATCAGGACAACACAACTGCAGTGACGCAGTTTTAAAGCGTGACCCTAGAAATCGAAAAGAAGACTGAGTATAGCAATGTAGAAATAATGAGTCTGGTAACAGACTCGGACTTGAGACCATTCATTATAAGGGATGCCAAGGAAACCCGACAGTTATTTTATAAACACAACTAATACAACGGCTAAAATAATAGGTTCTAGCAATCAATGAGCAATGACCAAAACATGTTTGCTGGTGCTACTCAGGCTCCAGAATGTGAAACATCGCGTATATAGCTGTCTTTTCAACAACATTGATGTTCAGTAAATATCTCAATCAGCAGGTAGCAGCAAATCACACTGGCAGTTTAGCATAATAACATGTCGGTCTGACATAATAACAAAAGTCATGCGAGTTAAACATAATCATATGTCGGTTAATAATATGCTTGTAAGACATCATTACATGTCAGTCAAACACAACAACATGTAAATTATATAACAAAAATATAACATGTCAGTATGACATAATAACATGTCAGTCTGACATAATAACATGCCATTTTGACATATAATATTTCAGTTCGACATATAATATTTAAGTAAGATATAATAACATGTCAGTTTGACATACAAACATATATATTATGTCGGTTAGATATAATAGCATGTCAGTTAGATATAATCACGTGTCGGTTACAAATGATGCCAAAAAAAATAATACCTGTGTTTCCGGTGACATGGCGAAAAAAAAATAGGGTCGGTCGGTCGGGATACAATACTCGTTTATAAGTCACGATCGGTTTTTAGAAATCAAATCCAGCACTTCAATTTCTACAGATCTGTGATAATGTCCTACCCTAACAGTCAATTATCAACTAATTTGTTAATTTGCATGAGGAAAATCGCCGATTTTCTTGTCAACTGTGAGCTCCTTAAACTAGGCCTTCAAGTGGAGGTAGGTTAAAAATAGAACAAGTGAACGCGGATATGGATTTATTTGACTTATCTTATTTTCGTACAATCAAAGTTTCATTCATATTTATAGTGAATTCAAACATTTCGGTCATTGTTATACGATTCCCAGACGTATTGTATTTTCTTACCAGCCCAGGCGAAATCTTGGCAATCAAATGGGATCGTACGGTATCCGACTGACCGAATTAAATACAAACCATAGCCAAGCGCCATTGATATTATCACCGCTCGTGCACTGAGGTCACAAATAGTACCGTTTGATCTGCAGCCGACACATTCCAACAAATGAGTCGTTAACTTTCGAAGGTTTTTAATTGGATCTCAGTTGATGGGACTTATTTTTAATAAGGCGAAATAAATAACCATTGATAATTGCGGATAAATTAATGTAACGATTAGTGAAATGTATATTGGAGCCTGGCAAGTAGCCTGCATTAGATGGAGCAAAGCTTAATCGTAAGAAGCCTGCATGATATACGCAATGCATAATCGTAAAAAGAAAGTTTTATTTTGGACATGAATAAATAACACCGCGAGCTATAATCCTATTTTTTTTTCATTTTAAAGACTGCAAAATATGTCTCTTGTGATTAACCACGTGTTTGGACCGTAAACATGCGGTTGCCAATTTGAAGATGTCGGACAGGGTTCGCCGCCCTCCGCCATTTTGTATTCCTGTTGACATAGCGTCTCGGTAATACATAATAAGGAATGAAAGTTTATTCTCCGGGTACATAGAAAGACAAAGAACGAAAATAATGACGATATATTTAAAAAAAAAAAAAAAATACGATAGAATTTTTTTTTTACTTTTATGTCTAAAAAAAGATTAGGGTCGGCAAGGAAAAAATAGGGTCGGTCGGGTCACCGGAAACACAGGTAATTTTTTTTTTTTGCCTAATTAAAATTAGACATCATATATTTTCATTCAGCATGTATGTTAGACATAATAGCATGCCAGTTAGACTCAACAGCATATATGTCTCAACATAAGACAGTTGTGTCGTTCGTGAGGTGTAGGTCTTGATAAACATGTGCGGCCTGTCAGTGGTAACACATACATGTAGTTTGGTACGAAGTTTCATGTGAACATTTTGAACGGTTTTAGGTATGGTTAATGTAAGGTTCTTTTTTGCAGGTCGACACCAAAAAGACGACCAAAAACAGAAACATACGAACAAAAAACCTAGTATCTATGTAGTTTACATATGGTTTATTAATACAACTGTATCTCCACTTCACACTATATCCACCTCCTTTTTTTCTTTTCGGTCCCTGTAGGTGGCTTCAAACCTGGAATGAACATATTCAAAGAAACGTTACATTTATAAATGCACGTAAACTATGCGCGCTTAAACTTTTATGCCGTTTCAGTGCTTAAAAAAAGTGAAAAATAGTATGCAAATAGAATGGCTTAACCATTAAACATTTATTGAGTGAAGATTAATATCGAATTGAAATTGCTAAAACATTGAACCGTTCTCGAGTTTGGATCTGTCTTACCTCTCACATCCCTCTTTTTCCTCTTGATGCCGCCTGTCTGTGCCGGCTCCTCCATCTCGGCGACTTTCCGGTCGGTCAGATTTGGCCGTTCATGCGCAGCATGTTCCTCAAGGCAGCCCGGTACGCTCGAAAGCATAATTGTGTGAGGGCCTTCTTAGAATGGATTTAAGGGATTGTCTATTATAAAATCTTCATCAGGATCCCTGTAAACAGTGGCATTGTTCTGACTGTTTCTTTCTTGATCTTGCTTTCCGTAAACCACTGTGTTTCGGGCAAGCGCGTAGAACGGATATAAGGGATCCTCTATTGTACAATCTTTATCAGATCTTTGCAAGCTTTGTCAACCTTGTTTTGACTGTTTCTTTTTTGATCTTGCTCTCCGCAACACGCCGTGTTTCGGGCAAACGCGTAGAATATTTCTAAGGGATCTTCTATAATTAGTTCTCCACTCAGGCTCCTTGCCAACTGTGTCATTGTTTTGACTGGATTCTTCTCCGTACTGTTTACCGTAACAAACTGTAAGCGTACCCTATCCGAATCGCAAGTTGCGGGATTTTTTTCTTTCCTTACGCAGGCTAGACTTCTCCATAAACATCATCTAATCTGAACTTCTTCGTTTGTCGCCATATTTCGCTTATTTTCTCTAAAATATCGTGAGCTGTGATTTTCGTGTCTGACTGCTATTATGACAGATAAACATCTACCATTGCAACAACGTCATTTTTTGATGTCCATCTAGACTGGTATTCAACGCTTGGGTTAATTTTCGTACAATTAAAGTTAGAAGAAAAACCAAATCCAAGGCAATCTTGCAGCAAAAAAACCCAACAACAACGTGGAAACGAGAAATGATGAAACGACTCAAAATGCAAGCTAACGTAACATTAGAAACCAAACAATGCGTATACATTGTGCACAAAGAAATTGTATGTATGATCACGTGGTATCAATCAGCATTATCACTCATATAATGTGTATGTTCGGCACCGCGACGATAAAGGCTCTATGCTATCAACACCTCTGCAAATGTTCCGTGAATAGTTCTCTTTTACAACAGGCACTTGGTGAACCTGGTAAAGAAATCTTTTTTATATGGACAGTATACAATGGTATAGAGAAATGTTTAATTCCATTGTGCAGTATCAAATTGCTTGGTCACTGCGTTCTTCAGTAGTTTTCAAATCTTGGCTTGTCATACGCTGTTTCCATGTGCCATCGGAATCATTTTTTTTTTAATTCCCCAATTAATATACTAAGGCGATATTTAATTGTTAAGCAGGTGAAGTTATTTTCCTTAAATTAATCTACTTGTTTGATTACAGTAGTTAGCTACCCGTATTGAATAAAGTCGTTTTGAACAACCAGAAACCCGAAGAGACGCTCACAATTTTAAAGCGTTGAAAGTCGCGCATGCGTATCGGATGTAAACAAAATCGTTGTCACTTCAAAATAAATTCTGATTGAAAACATTTTTCATATAAGAAAATGCAAAGTTTTATGATGCAAACATAAAAAAGCCAGTATGTTGAGTAAATGATTATATTTTTATTAAAGGTGCGCTTTGCTTCAAATGGCATTTTGCGTTTTATGATACTAATCTGCAGATTTTTTTGTCAACATGTCGGATCTTGTTCTTTGACTTGGTGTAAATATTTTGCCGTTTTTTAAGTTCATATTTTTTGTATTAAGTCTTCGAAAAGTTAGTTATTAAAGTGCAATTTAAAATGAATAAGCGATAATTATTGATTTATCGGGTTGCTACTTTTAATAATAAAAATATCTTGCAAAAAATTACAGTACACTCAACGAGTAAGATCCACATTTCCATATGGGGATTTTCGCTATAATGGCCAACGCCATGCATCTATTGACTGTCCGCGTTCGGGGGAGTTTGGATATTAGGCCCTTGAACAGGATCAGTCAGTCGAAGAATTGCTATCACAGGTTCAGTCTGCGAACTTATGATAAGAAACTACACTTAAATTAATTTTGTATAAAACAAATTTTAAATTTCTTATGATGGCTTTAGTAAATTGCTGTTATTGTTTTTCCCCTGCCCAATTTATGTTTTTATCAGATCCACTTGCAAAAAACTCTATGATAAACATTAAAAAATTACGCTTTGTATAAAGTGAGCTTACCATAAGAAAGGCATTTCAGAATGTGACTTGTCGGTCAATAGCTATTCATATCTAATGTTTTCTCTGTTATGTCATACCAACTGAAAATAAAATTTGATTTGTTTGATTATATCATGACTGAATAATAGCATTTTATTTTAATATGGTATAAAGATTGATAAATATATAAAACCCGAAATAGTATATTTTACTATATATTTTCAGAAAATCATGATTGAAAGTGACTGAGGTCAAACATGCATTCAAAGTTTACAGCACATAGTTGAATGCCTTCTTGCCTCTTTTTCTGTGGAAAAATCCTGAATAACGTCACTAGCTATTTATCATCAATAATAAATATTGCTACATTGAATTGATCCTGCACATGATGTCAGAGGTTAAATATGGTTCAGAATGGTGTAAAATGTCAGCTCTTTTATGATGAAATACAAACAGAGGCAATAAATCAATGATTCAATGTTTTTTATTTACAAGTCAAGGCAATATTTATTTGGTGTTTACTCACATACATATATACATAATGTACAAAAAAATCACTGGAAAGAACTTAATGCGAATATCAATGTACATAAAGCTTGATATAAACAATTTTTGAACTGGAATGAATTATTTCTTGCTTATGTCATCCAATGGGGTGTCCCCTCTGTTGGGTAATAAAATCGGACGATTCCAATGCTTCTTATTAAACTCTGCGATAAACGAGCAACAAGGAGGAACTCTGGGGGTTTTTAGTGAGGGAAACAGTTTATCCCTGGGTGGAAACCTGCTGTCATCGGCTCAATCCTTGGAGTGAGCGAGGGAACTGAAACTTGATGAGTGTACTGTAGAAACTTTTAACATTTACAGGAATTTAGAGTTGATGCTATCACAGATAAAGGTGTCAACCACCCTATTGCTGAACAAGTATTGTCTTATTGAATAAATGATTCTCTAAACCATCAAAAGATTCAACTTGTGTATCACCACTCTAATCTGAACAAGTCAACAGAGGCATAATATATTTCATGGCTAAACATGAATCTGGATTACCAACTTTAGTGGCTTTTCAAATGCTTCAATTAATTGCTTTGAATTTGAAAGGTTAATCATAACATGGACACATGTAATTCATTTCTTTTCTTTCTTTTTTGTCGTAAATACATATATATATATCTTTTTGAGGAAATGCTTGTAAGATGGCAGTGGCTGTTTCAATCTCCAATAACAATATCTCTAATTCCTTTGCAGGAAATATAATAATTGAGCGTCAAAAATGGAGTCACATGAATCGGGGTATTTGAAACTAGACCAGGAATTCGACAGATACCTGGCTGAAATGAAACCACATGTCCTTAAACTACCACATAAAACTGGTAAGTGGTTTATGATTTAAAACTATATATTTATCGAAATAGAAAAAAGATATATGGTTTTGAAGCTTTAGTACATTTATTTTTCAGCTACATGTAGCATAAACATTTCTTTTATTTGCTTAATTCAACAGAAATCCAAGGCTTGTCAAATATCTTTTGGATCAAGATGTTATTTGTTTTGTAAAGCAGTGATTATTAATCAAAGTAACATGTATGTTATTGTTAAAAAAAAATCAGATTACAGCTTCCTTATTCAAAACATTCAATCTATGTATTAAGCTTGTTGTTAACGGTATGTTTTTTTTCTTTACTGTAGATCGTCAGAAATGTGCTGTTTGGATTAAGAAACTGTGCGAGCCAACATCTGGCTACACTGGCAGGTAACATATTAACTTCTGGTGGTTCAATATCATCATTATAAATGTACCAGTTCAATAATAAAGTTGGCATTCTTCGAAATTATCATATGAATTAACATACTTGTATGTATTAAGACGTTAATTTTACCATATAAATTGACATGCTGAAAGTTTTCCTTTACCTTAGCTACCAATTAAGGGTAATAATGTAACTACATGTATAAGTATGATTCTCCATAGTACATCATTGTAGAAATGTATATTATGTAATAGATACTATAAGTATATTTTCCTTTCCTGAATTCATATAATTTACTTTAAAAACATGGAATATTGTACAATGAAATAAATTGATATATTGTTTTTACACTCCAGGAAAAATCGTAACATGTATGGTCAGCTGATGTTGCACATGTTGAAGAGGGGTGTGCTGGAGGGGCCGTTCACCAGTAAACCCCAGGAAGGGGGTCTACCAACACTCCCGGCGTACATGGTGGGTGGTTTTATCAATGGGTTATGACTCTTTGGCTTAAGTTAGATTTTGGATCAACAATTCAAACATTGTTCTCACAGGGAAATGAAATCAGTAATTAACCTGGTCATGGAAAATATAAGATTTGAACAAGTATGGCGATCATTTCAATAGTGAGCTTTTGCTAGAATTGTTAATAACTGCGTGCTTATTAATTCAGACTCTGGCAGATATATTCATGGAAATAATTTAAAAAGATAATCCTGATTCAAGCTTCTTGGTACAGTTTAATTATTAGTCCATAAAATTATGAATTCAATGAAGTACATATAGTAATAAACCGTTCTTGTTCATCAGAGTAACGATGCTATGTGTATCAATAAAATAGATTTATCATTATCAAACTTCTGATGAATGAGAATGTAAACTAGTAGAAGAGGTTTTCCCATGTCATGATTGTGTTAATAGTATTTCTAAAAACATCAAAATGATGTGTTCTGTGCAGTGGCTGGCTGGAACAGTTTACCTTGAAAAAAATAGTTTAGACTTGCATATACTTTGTTTACATTATCAAATTGTTTTATGCTGTGATTGTTAAGAAAAATAATTTCATTTGCATGGTCATGTTTGTGTATTTAACATTTACACATGTCTTTTAATAACAATTATGTGTAGCAGTATAAAGCACATTGCCGTCTTTCTTGTATTCACGAGATCCTTGCATGTTTTTACATTTTGCAGTCTGTTTACCTTGATGAACCAGCGGAGGTAACATAATAATAAACTAACCATCAACCCCCCTCTGTATTCCTGTTACTGAACGTTCAATCATAATGTATATTGCATGTGCCTGTGATTGTAAACTCTAATGGTTATCTGCTTGGGATGGCGTCATAGATGTTTTCACCACTATAATTTACCAGCTCTTGTGAGCTATTGGAGCATTAGTATTGTAATGCTGCGAAAAACTGACCTGTATCAGTGTTATACTAATTTTGTAAAATAAAATGAATCATATGTAAGTCAGTATATTGTACACATTTTCATCAAACTAGTATGTAAATCAGTTGTTTATGTTTGTTTGGTGTTGTAATTGTTTTTCTTTTCTGTTAATTTTAACATTCTATGTCTATACTCTGTCGCTTTGTTTCATTCCAAGACTTGGTTAACATTATTTCATAAGTTTGTATTTTTTGCTTGTCCAACAGAATTCTTAAATATATTTATCATAATTTGATGCTTTTTATTTTACATGCATATTTCATCTTTTTCGTGATAGAAATGTTGTTGCAAACTGAGTCTATATGGCAGCTTTATTGTAATAGCTGACAGATGTCTTTTTATATACATGTACCACTGTTTATAAGCCACAAACATTGTTAACTTACATGGGTGAAGCTCTGTACTCTTTATTATTGTTCATTTTTTATTAATAAATATTATATTATTTTTAAAGGTGTATTTTTATACTTAATCAGTATGATTAATATTATGGATAACAGGATAATTAGGACTTCGTGTACCCCATTGAAAAAGATTTTAACCTTAATTATCATCATCATCATCATATTACATATATTCTTCAAAAAAAAGTTGAACAATGTGGTGCATGTTCTGCCATGAATTTTAAAACAATGTCTGTTTCCTATACCTTCAGACAAACAAGGTGCCAGACTGGGTGAATGGAGAACTGACAACGACAGGGGGCTCGTCACTGTTCCGATCCACGATTGGCAACCCAGCAGCTCACTCCACCTGGCGATCTGGGCTCTCACCACCTGGTTCTCCTTCCAGAAGGTGAGATTTTTTTATTGGCCTTAAAATAATGGGGTTCATAACTATTCTGATTTACAGTTACCATCCCCAACCTGGTGATCAGGACTTTCATCGCCTTGTTCTGCATCTAGAAGGTGAGAGATTTTGCTAATTTCATATTCAACTGAATGCTAAGGGGTTTTTCAATGTACCTGTCCACTGTAGGCAGCTCTGTCACCCACTCCATCAGGTGTTCTACCTTTTCCCCACCTGGCTCTCCTTCTACAAGGTGAGTGTTGTATCTTATCTCCCCTTGTTATCAGGGAAGATTGCCACCATACCAGACTGGTCATACAAGTTCTACCATGTTTCCACTGAAAACCCTGCGCGAGGGTTGGGATGAACCTATCTTGCATGAGCAGCCAGTGTAGATGTCTTTTCTCTCATCGCAGTTAAACAGAATAGAGAAAATTTATTTTCAAAACAGGTCCTTTTTTATCTTTGCCCATAGGCAAGATATGGATTTCCAGCATGACCAAATATTTGCATCTACTTATCTGGGGTGGGAGAATAAGCTTTCTGTCGACAAAATTTATACCCATAAGGCTTTTCATGATGTGCTGAAATAACAAATTATCTGGAATTTCATAAGATAATATCTGAATATAACTGTTGCACAACAACTCCTTTCATTTTAACATGAATCAGTTTTTATAATGAAATCGACGATTTATCAATAAAATGGCCTCCAATTATTTCTGATAATTGATAACGGTTTTATCCAGTTTTCTTTTACCAAATTATCAGTTGAGAAATCTATGAAGTTCTGGATTTGTATTATTTCCATGCAACTCTGTCTAGCTAAAAATCAGAAGCGCTGTGGTGAGTTTGATAATTCATGGAATGATGTGCTTTTAAATTAGACCAACATGGTGTTTTCACCTGAAATATTCCATTAATTATTATGATCCTGTTTTCAGGCCTAACACAGCACTGGGCATCGACACAGACAGAGAACCAATAAGCTCATCCTCACCTAGGAAAGACTACCTGAGTCGGCCAGGGGAATCTGTCCCTTACTCTTATGTACGTAACTTAAATACATGTTAAATATTTCTTAAGTAATTGAAAAAATATAAAAAATAAATAAATTTTGAATGCCAAACTTGGTCAGAACTGGGTAGGAATGAGTATGAGCAGTCCCATTAGCTCTGTCAGTTAAATTCTAGCATTGTGTTTTAATTGATCCTTAAAACAGTGCCTTTAAAGAATTATAGGTTAAACTATTCAAAGTTCTATAAGATTTTGTTATTCATATTTGTTTCTTGATTGCTAAATTTCTGGTGAAGGTATGGCCCCAATTTCACAAAAATACTCACATCAAATTTAACCTCAGCTTAATTTACCACATAAAAGCGTCGTATGATTCAAAATCTGTCATGTTTATATACTTTTTGGAAAATGATTTTGTTTTTCATAGATTGTGTTGAAAGAATAGTTTTGTCAATATTTCAACGAAAACTAATTCTAGAGTAAAAACATCACTTGAGGAATTGTTAAAAATCAATGAATAGTAATTGAATATATTTTTTTTCTGTAGAATATTTTTCCCCTGGAATCTTGACCAAAGAATGTGCTTTTAAAAGGTATAAAAACAAAAACGATTTTTATTAACTTTTGATGTGGTAAAATGGGTTGAGACTGAGATTGAGATTTGACTTAAGTATTTTCATGATATAACGGGCATGGTCTATCTTTGAATTCGTTTGTTTCTGACTTTCATGTTTCCAACTCATTTGCATGTTTCTTCTTTATTTGTATAACTTAGTCTTGTGTTCTAACTTACAATATGTTTCATGTATTAAAGGTGGTAGAAATTTTAAGAAATGTAATCTGCATAATAGAACTCTATAAATCTATGTATCTTTGTTATTAAGATACATGAGCTTCTAAGAAGCATTTTTAACCAGTCTTTAAAAAAGTTAAATACAATAGATTGAGGTATTATCATAGCCTTGATGTTATTTGAGTGCAAAAAAACTCTAAAACAATGCAAGATATTCACATTTAACTTATAACACTTGTTACCAGAGGGTGTTTTTTTTCGACCATTTTTGGAAGGGGTCAGTACCTTTCTGATTGGAAAAAAAGTATTGTTCAGACTTAATTCAGGAATTTCCATTTATTTTTGGTAGAAATTTATATTAATGCTATAATAAAGACAGAGAAAAAAAACTTTTTCAGTTCCTGATAAAGACAACAGTGATTCACACTTTCAGGGGGACACATTTCTTTTGACCCATATAACAGTTTTCCACTCAATGTTTCTTTTTCAATATTTATTAATTTTTCTCAAAAAGAAAGTGGTATTTCTACTTTTATCTTTTTGGAAAGAGGTATAATTTATTATTCTTTTTGCATTGGAACTGGGGTCAAAATTTGTCCTTTAATTAGCCAGAATAAAATCTGCAGTAATCTGTATTATGTAAAGAAAATACCATAAAGGTTTTAACCCTTTATTAAGCATTGCCGTTTGCTCTCAGTGCCCTTGTTCAATATCTATGACTCTGCATGATAGTGATATCCCAACATGCTATAACTCATGTACACCTCTGGATGCCAGGATGATCTAAGTATGGTTGGAAATCGAAGAAACCCTCGATCAGCGTTTAACTATCACTCCGACGATGAGGACAGTATGATAGGAATCAGGTCTAAGAAAAAAGGTGTGTTTTCTTGTAAATTTAGGAAAAAACAACAAAAAGTTCTTTTTTTCTGTATGAATTTCATTGAATATAAAAAGGCTATTTAAAAGCATTTTATTTAACTATTAAAATCATTCAATTTTGTTACATCCATGCAAACCATATTTCCAAATTATTCAACTTTCATGCTGAAATTACCATGAAAATTAAATGAAAAAATAATTTATATGGAATTTCACAGAATCGAATTTATTTACATGTTATCTGATAGAAAATATAAAATCTTAACACCACACTGTTCATGTATGTGCGAATGTACATGTATATACATGTATGTAAGTGGCTTTGCATGTTTTGTCAGATGAGCGGAAACTTCCTGAGTTTACAACCCATTCTGAGGTAAATCACAGTGCATGTAATCTAGTTAGTATAGAGTAGTGATTGTCATGTATTGGTCACTGGTACACACTAGGGCCATGTCCTATCAACAAACTCATCAAATGCTCACTTTTTCAAATTGGTATCCCTGAGAAAATATTTGATATATTTTCAAACAAATTTTTGAAGGTAAAATTAAGACTTATTTAAATTTGCAAGTTAAATTTTCATTTATATTTTTGATACAAACGTTATATCAAACTGAAACTGTTGATGTAAAATTGTCATATGTTTGTTGGTAACATGGCCCATTTGTATGTCTCTGTAATGCCCATCTGATTTGCTTTGTTCTATTTCTCACCTGATACTTTCCCCTTACTAACTTTACACTATAACTGCAAACTTTCTTATGGTAATACCTTTATATAAAAGATACCCGGTACTATAGTTCTTATTATATCAACCGGAATATTAGAATACAGGTTTTGATATTGGGTTTCAAATATACTATATAAGAGATATATCATTTTTTGTTGTTTTGTGTATGGGTTAAGTAAAACCTAGTGATTTAGTAGTAGCTTTTCCTTTGGGATGGTTGAACTTGATGATAAATTGAAAACTACAACAATAATCAAGTTCACTTGTAAACTTATACATACATTTGTAATTGAACAAACTAAACTTTCATAACATAGTTGTTTAATATTTATTTGAATGTTTCGCTTCCTTCATTTCAGACAACCAACTGGTCTGAGGCAACTGGTATTTCCTCGACAAGCAACAATCCTTACCTTAAAGGTACAAGAACTATAATATTGTTGCCATGTCCCCGAATGGCTTAAATGCCACCTACATGTACATCACCATATAGAGCATAAATGTACCTCCTTGATTCATCTAGTCTGTCCTTTATTTGAATAAAAGACAACAGAATATACAAAAAATAAATTAAGGTCAGATTTGTGGTAGGAATTAAATAGAGTAAATGGATTAAGTGGAGAGTGATAAAAAATGTTTTTAATTAATTTTCAATTAACAATCAAAAAGTTCATTAAGTTTCCGTTTAGTCTACTGTAATTGTTACATGATTCTATTTGTTAAAAAAAATGTTCCTTACTTCAGGAATAACGTATGCAGATGATTCAGTCATGCCTAAAGGAGGAAGAGAGGTAATTACTTTCTCATTGTCTGCCATTTTGTAGAATATAAACTTGTACCCTATTGTCAAACTCTTAGGTAACACATCACTAATTTAAACAGACACTATTTTTAGTGCTAGATGGTCTGAAAATAATAGAGGTGTATAAGGAAAAATATGGTACCCATAAAAAGTAATTACTTAAGGTAAAAAGCATTAATCAAAGTTAAGGCTATAATAACTACATGTAATAAGCAGTACAGACGGGCACAATAAGATGAATATAAAGCTCTTTCAATGAAGATATAGCTGGTAAGGAAGTAGTTAAGGAGTGTGTTTGATTGTACAGATACACATTTCAAAGACTCAAACCAAAAGGTATATGACGGTGAGGTGATGTGTGTGTATTGGCCAGATGGTTTTCATACTCACAAGAGACTCTTTTTGAATGTCATTCATGATTGGCACTGGTTTCTGTAGTCCATTAGCTATAGCTTTCACAACAGTTGAATATAAACTGAAAATATATATTTTACCATCCAGAGCGGTGATATGAAGGTGAAGATGGCTGAGGCGAAGTTCCACGAGGAGAAACTCCGCATGCAGCAGAAACATGATGCCGCTGTACAGAAGGTAAGAACAAACAAACCAGAACTTACTGAGCCATATGTAGTTATATCGTGGCAATGTCCCAATAAAGAATATTCAAATTAGTAAACAAAGTCTGATTTGCCAGTCAGTATTATACGTTAATAAGAATATGTTAGGCTTTGTTGTGCTATGTAGGGATTGAAAAATATCTACATTGTTAGCTTTAGATTTTGGAAAACATTTTATGGATTGCTACAAAGTAGAGATAAACTAAATGCAGAATGCAGATTTCCATGTCTTTAATTGTCTTGATGCTGAACCACCCTGATATAAGTATTCATAATTATTTAACCTGTTAAACCAATGGAGAGATTTACTAGTAACATGAAAATCCTGGACAAACAAATGCACATGGACTGTGAAATAATCATTAGAGAGGGAGGTCATAATCAGGTTTAAGTGTGTTATCAAATTTCTTTAACTTTACCCCAAATTCAGATCCTGGACCGTAAGAATGCTGAAATTGAGGATGTGAAGGTCCAACATCGCAGCAAGATTAAGGAGCTGGAGGACCATATCACAAAACTGGACAAGAAAAGTATGATGCAAGAGAATAACACATTTAACTTAATAAGAATAAGAACCATTAACATGCATGTAGCTCATATTTCAGAAATGTGGATATGTTCATGGAAAAAACACACATGCATTGTATGTGTATAAGGGTAAGACTTTAGTCCATTTCAAATGTGTCAAGAAGTGTATAGATAAATATTTGTTCAATTAATTTCAAAGGTAAGATGTGAGTTATATGTTGGCATGAGGTGTATATTGTAAGTGACACTGTTAGAAGCAAGGGTGTATTTTCTATACACACCTAGCTATTAGCAGTGTAACTTATAATATAACTTCGTACATTAATGACGCTATCCAATTGGGCTAGGACGATCATGATTTCATGCCTGTTCTCACATCTGGTAGAAAGAATAGTCAATTTTTGTTTGACATTTATAATCAGCCATAAGCTACAATATACTATTATGCTAACATTCATTTTCAAAATTCCCAAGCAATGGTATCCAATGTAGAATACTGTAATATGTTTTTTAGACTAGTTACCCAATATGATTTTGTTATCATTTTAAACCATTTTATGAGTAGAAAAAAAATCAAAATGTAAAAATGATACCAAATAAAAGATGTTGCTTTTTTTCTTCTTTAAAAGAGCAAAAAATGTTGTGCCACAAATAAAAGTTAAGAACTTTTTCTATGAAGTATTTTCTAGACATGCAAATGAGTCGCCAGACATCAACATTTGACAAACAAATCAGCTTTTGTCAGGGTTGATCCAAAAGAAATGAGCATAAACTAACCTTAGCGCTTGTGTGTGTTTACAGTGCAGAGCCTGTTAAAGGAGAGTCAGCACGCCCAGGAGACCAAGGACCGTCAGATACATGATCTCAAGGACATGGTCGAGGAAACCAACACTACCAAGAAAAATGAGTTTGAGAAAAAGGTGAATTTTGATAAATCATATTGTATTTGTGAGAATAAGTCTTGCATTTTGTAAAAATCTGTACATGGCATGTTTTTTTTTTCTTAAACATGGACCAATCAATTCCATTTTTATTTTATTGGTTTAACAAAGTGGTTTTTATGGTTAAATTTTGTTTTGGTTTTAACTCAGCCAAATATCAAGGTTTTTCACAGACTTAAATATCAGTTTCTGTTCAATATATTATATAAGCAACCCAGAAATATGACCTAACATGTCCATACAACACTGAGCAAGCACTGACAGTGCTTACCAATAAGGATAGGTGAAGGGGTGAAATGGAACAGGGCCGGTGTTCATAAAACATCTCAAGTCATTTCTTAATTTTTTCATAGTCAAATATTAAGGAAAGTATATGTGTTTTTAAAATAAAAGTATGATTATTGAATAAAATCAATGTCTATTAAGATTTTCAGATATTTTCAAAATTATTACTTCACAGACCCAGGTCAATTAATAATATAAATAGTTAATAAACTGTGATGTTCTTGATTCATCTCTGTTTCCAGATCAATGACATTGTGTCTGAGTTTGAGCAGGAGAAGTTTGAGATGCAGAAACAGCACACGCGCAACATACAGGAGATCTTGGATGACACCAACGCCCGTCTACAGAAGATGGAGAAAGAATACAGTCACCAGACAACAGCTACTGTGAGTATAGAGTGTAGGATTTAAAAATGTATTACTTACTCACATGTTAGCACAAATTGAACCTTCAAGAAATCCTAGACCACACAAATCCCCATCTTTAGATGATGTAAAAGGAATACAATCACAAGAGACTTGCATTTTGTAAATTTTGAAGTTCAGAACATTTCTTTATATTTCAGCAAAATGTTATCAAAGAGCTGGAATCCCGTGTACAGCAGCTGGTTATGGAGACAGAAAATGTTAAAAAGTCCCGTAACTCACTGGAAAAGGAGAAGTCTGATGCAGAGTCTCGCATTGAAAGGTTCAAGTCTGAACTTCGCCAGCAACAGGACAAGTATGTTTGGATTATCCAATCTTGAATGAAATATTTCTTTTAAACTTACTGAAGACTGTTTTTATTTTGTGCCGGATTAATTTTGAATCAGAAGTTCAAGTCTTGAGTTCTTGACCAAACTTCCCTGTTACATTTTAAAAAGTTATCTGTGGTTCAGGGCCAATATAGGTTTATGGCCAAATTTTAGCGTTACAGTTCATGATATTATCCATGGAGCAGGTTCACTATAGATTCCTGACCAAATTTTCCCATCCTTCTCCAGGATGTTATCCATGGAGCAGGGTTATTACCAAAGTTTTAACCGAATGTTCCTATTGCATTTTAGGATGTTATCCATGGAGCAGGATCATCAGAGATCCCTGGAGCAACATGATCAGGACCTGAGGTCACTGCAGAGGAAGACAGAGTCCAATATTGACTTCCTGAAGCAAGAACACAACATGACTCAAACTAAGGTATGGAGTCATAAAGGAGGTGTTGGGGGAGTGTTGATGGGGATTGGGGTAATGCAGTGAAAAATTAACTTCAAATAGGAGCATTAAGGGGCTGAGGCAAAAGTAGGAATTTTATTATGTTTTTAGAATATTATGTTCTTGGAAAGGTATTGTTAAGAGAGAGGGTGAAACATATAGGTGAAGTGCACTTCAGAGGTAAATCAAAACTTATGCAGAGTTTTCCAGACAGGAGCAATAAAAAGATCACAAAAGATTTTAGTTGTGGGGGGGGAGTACTACAAAGAGTGGGGCAGTAGGTAGACTATACTGTGGTTTAGCTTAATAAGTTAATATGTATGTTTGTTGTAATGTGTGCTTGAGTATTGTATTATGGTGTGTGTAGAACTAACATAGGTTTTATATCTTGATTCATTAAAAAGCAGGTAACAAGGAAATGACATTAGTATTTTATAGACAAACATATTTTATTTTATTTTTTTTTAATTATGGGGTAATGTGAATTTATCTTTGCTTATTTTCTCCCGGATACTATGCACCATGTGTTATAAACATGGCTTATTTTCTCCCGGATACTATGCACCATGTGTTATAAACATTGTGTACATATATAACCCATGAAGACAATATTCGCCAAGATTGGCTTTTCTTCTATATCTAATAAAACAGCGCATCCCACTTTTCACTAAGAAGTGTACAAGTTCCATCATCAAAATTGCGGCTCACATTGTGAAGCCCTGATGATCTCTATTTTTATATCAACCTGTTTGAAGTTATGGGAAATAAGCTGTGTTGATTGGTTAATAAAAAGTGTCTGGATAAATCAACAATATTAAATGGCCTGAAATATTTGTATCAGTTGTGGGTGAAATAAAGCTAATCAATGAAACTGTCCTAATTTCTTACAAATACACTGAATATTGTCTTGAAAATTGCATATCATGTACCTACCGTATTTACTCTTTTTGTTGTACCCATGTATCTAATAAATACTGGTGCATATACAGGGGCGATATTGTAAGGTAATGTTGTAGTGAAAGTTTGTATAGTACCAACTGATCAGAACTGGTGATTTTTAGCTCATCTGCTTTGAAAGAAAAAAATTCATGTTATTGTCATAGCCACAGTGTTGTAGTTTTTATCGTTGTCATCCTGCAAATACTTTAATCTTGGTCATAACATGAAAGCCATTTAAAGTATTCCAATGAAACTTGGTAAACATGTTGCGAGACAAATACATATGTACATGGAAACCGTTACTCTGGTTTTAGTTATCCCCCTTGTTTTGCAAGAGAAACCTCTCACAACAGACGAGTGTTAATGTTCACTCTGCAGCACTCTTGCATATATCATTTATTGTAACAAACCTTATGAAACAAAGTTTTATTTCAAGACTTGTTAATTTGAATAATTTGTCAGTCATTCTTGCTGATTGACTCAGATGAAAGCAATGAAAAGTCATCGGATTCTGATCAGTTAAAATTCTGAACTGTTCTGCAGAGGAGACAGGAATAACAATCAGTGGGCCAATTGTTCAGAATTGTTCTCGTTAGTCAGTCACGTTGTTAACGTTAATAATTTTGTGAACAATCGGCCCATTGATACTGACATGGACCTATAAACCATAGGTCTGTGATTCTGATATG
Organism: Mya arenaria; assembly: GCF_026914265.1. Taxonomy (NCBI): domain Eukaryota; kingdom Metazoa; phylum Mollusca; class Bivalvia; order Myida; family Myidae; genus Mya; species Mya arenaria. The sequence continues at coordinate 17,717,970 of NC_069123.1, forward strand.
TTCATTATATTGAGTAAGATTGACGTGCATGTTTCATATTCTTATGCAGAACAGTTCTTGATTCATCTTTCCATCTCTTCTCTGCCTATTGCTTTTGGTAGAAGGATTAGATCGAAAAATTATCCCAAAAATGTTTTAAGTTGATTTGCAATGTTTTTCTTTCATACAACATTTACAAAACTGTATACATTTTCACATTGATATTAGACGTTTATGTATGTTGTTTTCACTGTATATTTTCTAAAATTGATTTGCTTTATAAACAGTTATGTGTGGTCACATTCACAAAATTTATAATTTTGTTACCATTTAATAAATATCAGCTGTTTGTAGGTTATGATTTTATTTTTACTTGCACAAACTGATAACATGGATTTTATGCAATAATTTTCCAGTCTTCTAATAACATTAAAATCTTCCTCATTTGGAGGTCCCTTTGGAAATCTTCTGAATAAAACACATAATAATGCCCTCTCTTGATAGTTGGTTAGAGATAGGTAGTATAAACGCCTTTAAACAGTCAAATACTTGGAGGGTAACCATCCAGTGCCCATGATTATGAGTAGTCTCAAGTCCCAGTCTGGATTCAGCATCAGAAAAGTATATTTATAAAGTTAAGAAGAATCATCTTTTTTCCATTCATTTTGCAAAAATAAATGAAAATAATTGTACAATATCAAATCCATATAAAATTTCAAACCTGTATAAAATACTGCAAAATTCATCATTAATACCTGACTAGAAAGAGAGTTACAATGAAATGATGATTTGCAGTTATGCCCTTGAATCTGAACTCAGACTGAGACACTAATTTCTAATCATTCCTATTATTTATAATCATTCCAAGAGGAAATGTTCACATGATTTTGAAACGAGGAGACTGATATTTGATATTTGCAATCATTCAATAAGATGCAATTGACAAGATGCTCAAATTGGATGATGTCCACCTGCCAGTATTAACAAAAACTAAAACAATTGCAGCTCGACGTCTTGTCAATTAACATCCCCAACACTGGACTGGTTACATCTTTTGCATTTATATATTTCAAAAAAGTGTGATAAAAATTGAATTTCACAATGTAACATTATAAATACACATAACACAGGTTTATAAACATGTGGTATTTGACTGTATAACTGGCAGTTATGATCTTCCCTCCCTTTACTGATCAACTAAATTGTTGTTGGCAATGTACACGAGACACACGCAGCATGGACATGATCATGTATGCTTTAGGTTAGCTTAAAGGTTTGAAGCAACAGTAATCTTTCTTGCAGGGTCTTGTTACATGTAGGTGTGTAAGGTGTTTGACAGAAAACATAACTACCTTGCCGTGATAGCATGATGCATGGTGTGTTTTGATAAGGAGTGTAGCATGAAATGAATATAAGATTGTTTGAATAATCATGAAATTTCAAAAATGGTCATGATTTGTTGGGTGTTGATGGTTATTTTATCACAGAAAAAAAAGCAACCAGTTGACTGATAGCATCAGTATTCACTATACAAAAACATCTCTACTGTAAATACCATGAAATATTGTTTCTGTAACAATTCTTTTTTGCAAATTGTTTGTTGTACTGTGATTTTTGTTCAGCAAGGTAAGATATTAAGAAAGGTTAGGTGTTTTTTATGGCAAATCTAAGCTTTGCAAAAACTTAATGACCACAGAGTATGGTTTCTTGGTTTCTTTCATCAAACACTCACCCATTATTCAATGAGATATGACTGACACATAATATATATTCCCGACCTTACCAGGCGACAGAGACAATCTCTGAGCTTGAGAGCCATGTGGACCAACTGAAGCGGAATCTGAAAGATGCCGAGGAGCAGAGACAGCGACAGATGCGTGAACTGGAGCAGGTCCATAAACAGGACAAGTTCCATGTAGAGACGCTTCATGAAAAACAGGTGAGCAGAGTTAAATGATCCTCCATTTTGTTGATCCTGGAGTCTTGAAATTTCCTTTGTCATATTCTTGATTTGGGGCTTAATTTTTTTGTGTAAATTGAACTTTAATTGGTGTTTAAGTTGAAAACAAATGTATAGGAAAAGCAAAGACATCTTGATGCCATCTGTTATATTTCTATAGATTTAAGAGTTTTGAATTCATGACTAAGATCCTGGAATCAGCCTCAGTACCATAGTGTACTACTTGAGTTTTGAACCAGAGGTTCTGAAAAATGTCACACATCCTCTATTTGGGCAAATATGGTATCATGTTTTCGTGAGTTTTGGATTTGCATTACAACTAAAATTGTAAGTAAATGTGAATATATTTTAAATGCATTAAGGGCAGATGGGTAATTTTTAACAAGTCAATCGGTGTAAGAAACTTTAATTATTTTTTGCCTTTATAAATATTTGAAGCAAGCTTTTAATCACTTCTGCTTTGATCAAAGCATTGTCATCGAATGATAATGAAAGTTGTCCATTCTTCAAGATTAGGCAAGTTTTAACAACGACTACCTCTTATCATTAAAACAGTGAGCTAGCTCAAATTTATGTTTGCATTCATGGAGTTAAGTGCATTTTGATTGCAGAATTTATAGCTCTGAATGCTTAACTCTCAAAAAGTCATAAAGTAATAAGAACCTGTGAAATATCTGGTAATATTGTGAGCACAAGTGATCAAGTATGGGAGGTGAAAGGACTAGGGAAATGAGAGCTGCTAAAAACAAAGTGAAGGATGATGGAACACAGTTAATTGTAATTTTGAGAAATTATTTGTTTCTGTTTAAGATAGAAATAATTAGTCTTATGTTGTAAAGAACTTAAGCAAATATCTTATTTAACATTTTAATAACATTAAAAGATAAATTTCATTATTTTGGTGGCATGTTGTTCATTGAGGAAACAAATGTTGAAGAAGTGTATTTAGAGAATTACCCGCTACTTTGGCCAGTCGGAAAAATACTTCTGAATTTTAGTTAAAAAAATTTTTTTTAAATTAAATGGGCATGTGAACTTTATACCAATACTTGGAACACTTCAATCCATGCTTTATTGATAAAGTCATTGAAAATCGTGTCCAAAGACAAGATTTGGATTTAAATACAAGATAAAAAAGATTAATAATAAAAACTCAATAACCGGATATTAGAGATTTAGCGGCACTTATATTGTCTCGCTACTGAGTTAGATTTTAAAGTGATGCGGAATAGTGTCCATCTGTAAAGCAAGGGGTTGTGGGTACAATTCCATCAGGTGCACAAAGCATAATTGTGTAGTTTGTCACATTTGATGTCCAACATTAATGACGCACTTAGTAAGGTTAGCCTCAAAGTCAAGCAAATTGACCTTAGTCTGTGAAATTTGAGGATATATTTCAAAAATAGAGTAGGTGAATCTGGATATTGAATAAATAGCATCACTTGTATTGTCTTGCTATTGAAGCTTTTATTGCAACGAGGTAGAGTGTCTGCCTGCACAGCGAGGGGTCATGGATTCTATCCCCACTAGATGCACAAAGCATATTGGTCTAGTTTATCACATGCATATAGAATCTAAGATATTTATTGAGTTCATGCTGGGTGTCATGCTGGGTGTCATGCTGGGTGTCATGGTGCTTATTCACATAATTCTCTTTCTTTGTTCCTAGCTGGCATCAGCAAAGAAGGAGATAGACCAACTGGACCAGGACCTCCAGAAGAAAATAAAAGGCCTGGAACAGATTGTCAGGTGAGTGGAACTATTCGAATTGACTCAATAAGAATTTCACTCATTTTTAAAGTCAGGATCCCTAAATATGACATGACTTAAAAGTCCAAGCAATATTTCTATTGTGGCTCTACATTTTGGCTGAAAAATGAAAGAAAGATCCAAGCATTTTAAAAAAATCTCACTCTTAAAATATTGAAAAGTTTAAACTCATAGAAGTGACTGACATTGTGCAATTTAAGTGTATTTTATCTCTTTGTAACATTTCAGAGATCGTGAGGATGAAATTAAGCGCCTTTCGGAGAAGAACCGTCACCAGGCGGAGGAATCTGAACGGGCACTGTCCACATTCAAGGAACAAGTGGACAAGAACCAGACGCGCATGTTTGACGACATGAAACAGCAGATGAACAAAGTAGAGGCAGACCTGAATAAGTCAAAACAGGCGCGGGAAAAACAGGCCAAGGAGTTTAACAGACAGATGGAGGAAGAGAAGTCTTTGCATAACAGAGAGGTACGGAGAATGTCTGGAAGTACTGGCCCATTTGGTTTAAGATATCTCAAGCATAACAGGATTAAGTATCATTTAGACATATTACTTAATTTAACTGTCCAAATCAAAGTTTTACATGATAATTTTTAAAATAATTATTCTAAATCAAAAATCTTATAAAGAGGAGTAAAATTGACAATTTATGCCCAAAACTGCCAAAACCATTACCGGGTAGGTGTTTCCATGACAACTGTGCTTGAGGTTAAAAATTTGTCATAGTTTCATCATATATATTATCTTCAATCACAGATTATGGAGGTAAAGATGTCATACGAACAAGAAAAGTCGAACATGTTGAAGGATTTCCATGTTCAGAAGGAATTCATCCATGGGGAGCACGAGAAAGAAGTGGAAAACCTGAAGTCCCTCCACCAGCAAGAAGTGCGCGACCTCGAGAAACGCATGCATGCACGACAGGAGAAGGATGCCAAGGTATGTGGGTTATTGGTGCATTTGTGTGGAGTAAATTAGATGTTGATCCATCCATCCACCCAGCAGCAGAACATCTGAAAGGTTGTGAATGAACTGTGCACTAGACACAAAAAGGAGGCTGATGTATGTGGGTTATTGATGTACTTGTTTGAAGTCAATTGAATGTTGAAAAGTCCCTCCACCACCAGAATGAGTGAAACATTCAGGAATGTATGTAAGCAAGGCAAGAAAAAGACCCTAAGTTATATTAAGCCTTTCAATTAATTGTTCCAAAGAAATGCAGAAGAAAGAGGCTTTACTCAGTAAAGAGCGGTGCAATGTCAGTTATTGCATGCACATGTGTACTTGTCAAAGAACTATGAGATTTTTTTATCGTTGAGTTTTTTTTTCATTTTATATTTAAGTGTATAGAAATGGCATTAAATTTCTGAGCACAGCAATTTTATTCATGACTTTATGCTGAATAATATACTTATGTCCTCCCACAAATGGGGAAACATTGATTTAAGTAAATTTGCTTATTAGGGTTGAGCTTTCAGACTCTATTCACTATTGCTTCTGTTTTCATATTTCCTGTAGAAAGTAGCTGCCTTGGAGCACCGAGAGCAGGAACTGCGGGAGGAAGTGGTCCAGGCTAACCAACTGAGGAAACAACAACTTGTGGAGCTGGGATTACTGAGGGAGGAAGAGAAACAGAAGATGCAAAGGGACACAGACATGGAGGTAGGGGGAGGGGGTGATGGGGTTTGGGAGTAGGTGGAGGGAGGGAGTTATGGGGTACATGACAGGGTTGGGGAGTAGGAGGAGGGAGTACTGGGGTACATAATGGGGTTTGGGAGTAGGAGGAGGGAGTACTGGGGTACATAATGGGGTTGGGGAGTAGGAGGAGGGAGTACTGGGGTACATGCCAGGGTTGGGGAGTAGGAGGAGGGAGTACTGGGGTACATGCCAGGGTTGGGGAGTAGGAGGAGGGAGTACTGGGGTACATGCCAGGGTTGGGGAGTAGGAGGAGGGAGTATTGGGGTACATGCCAGGGTTGCGGAGTAGGAGGAGGGAGTATTGGGGTACATGCCAGGGTTGGGGAGTAGGAGGAGGGAGTATTGGGGTACATGCCAGGGTTGGGGAGTAGGAGGAGGGAGTACTGGGGTACATGCCAGGGTTGGGGAGTAGGAGGAGGGAGTACTTGGGTACATGCCAGGGTTGGGGAGTCGGAGGGATTGAGTACTGAGGACACAACAGCTAGTGGAGATGATATTACTGAGAGAAAGAGAAACAGAAGATGCAGAGGAACACAGACATGGAGGTAGGGGGAGGGGGTGATGGGCTTAGGAAGTAGGAGGAGGGAGGGAGTGCTGAGGAAACAACAGCTAGTGGAGCTGGGATGACTGAGAGAGATAGAGAAACAGAAGATGCAGTGGGACCACAGACATGGATGTAGGAGGAGGGGGTGGGGTTAGATAGGGGCTGGGTATGGAGGAAAGAAACAGATTGTAGAGCTGCAACAGCTGAGAGGGTCAGAGAAGCAGAAGATGCAGATGGACTTGGATGTGGGTGTTGGGGGTGGGGTATTAAGGGGCAATTTGGTTTAAGGAAGGGAAAAGACTATAGGTGAAATGTTTGGAGTTATATAACTGCAGGAGTTTAGTAAACTTGTAAGTTGCAGCATGAATAGTTATTTCATGATTTGTAGTTATAATCATTGTAAATCACTTTATATATTGAACGTCACAATGCTATTCATTTATTGTGCCCCATTAAAACAACTACACTAGTTTTATGTTAAAATAATAATTTGAAATTATTTTATATTGATATTTATTTTATAAATATTCAGTTGAGCAAGTTTAAGTCTGAGATGGAACAACAGCGACTGGAGTTACAGAAGAATCACAGTATCGAGATGGAACAGGTCCTTGGCAAGGTAAATTAAAAAAGAAATGGTTCATGCTTGGCTGTTTTTCAAAGAAAATCAAGTATCATGATAGCCTTGGCTGTTTCAGCATCGTCGACGTCACTGTGTAAAACTGAAACCTTGACCATAACTCAAAATCCAATCTAGATTTTCACATGAAACTTAGGACACATGTTCACGGCCTCTAAACGCCAGCTCCACCACTTTACGGTGGTGCTAAGAAAAAGAGCTGTCGACACTTCCATGGTTGAGCTGTGCTCTATGTTGACATGAACAAACGTGAGTATGACTTATATTTTATTTGATAATTTCATTAAACGGACATCGAAAATCGGAGAATGTGGTACCGTGTAAGAACACTTTTACTGTAGGCTGGTTACTATTTCGTTTCAATATTGTGCAAACTGTGGTGCCAGGAGCTTTTCTCCCGAATCGGACTTGTGCATATTTATTTTTTTTCAAAACTTGCTTAAGGTTTGCAGTGGAAAGCATCAATAATATGAGTGTGAAATTCCATGAAGGACCATAATGACTAAGTCCCAAAATTATTGTAATTTGAGTGTATTTCTGTATTAATTCTTATATTATAAATGCAGATATTGCGCCAATTTTTGTCGCGTAAAAATCCCCTGGTGTAATATCAAAATCCCCTGGAATTCAGACCAAAATCCCCTGGGAAGCCCCTCAGAAATATGGCATGTATGCACCGTAAAGTGGTGGAGCTGGCGTTTAGAGGCCGTGATGTTATCATAGATACTACACACAGGTTTAGGAAGGTCCATACCTCTGGCTTTAACTATTGTTGAGTTATGCCCCTTTTATACTAAAACAACAACAACAGATGATGGTTTATGCCCGCTTGCAGTGTTGTTGGTGACATTGTCTTCAAAACATGAGCCCTGTGGTATAAATCACTTCATTTAGATTTTTTTTCATTTGAAAAGATTGAAAGTAATTATGATCCTGATTGTGAAAAATTCTATCAGTGGCTATTTTATGACATTTTTTTTATAATGTCCGGTAGTTAAGATTGCCTGCTTATGTGGCACTACATTTCACTTCAAAATAAAAATGTAACTTTTTTCACCCTAGGACACATTTAGGCATATTATATTTAGATAAGCTTAATGCTTTTGATTTTGTTTTTAATTTCCAATGCAGCACTTCTATTTTCTGTTTCTTGTAAGCATTTATTGATATTCAGTGGTTATCTCTTACAGACAAATGACAGGCTAAAGCAGATAGAGAGAGAGTATGCAGAGAGAGCTCAGAAATCAGCCGAGGTACGTGAAAGGCTCCAATAAATTAGATTTTGTAATCACTGTAGAAGAAAAAAAAATCAAACCTTTTTGGAAATACTTGTCTAAAAAATACAACTCTTAAATATCTGAACTGTAGGGGATAGTCTTTGTAGTGATGCAGCTCAAAATGGTATCCATGAAATGGACTGAATATTTCTTGAAAGATCCTGTGTACTTTTTATGGCAGTCCCTATCTTCACATGTGTCTCTTTAATTAGTTACAAACTTGCTGTTTCCACATGATGACATGTTTGCACATGATGACATGTTTGGTACCTTTTTTACAGACTATCACAGAGTTGCATTCCACAATTAACCAGCTTAGAGACGACATGAAGAAGTGAGTAGAACATGTTTTTTGTAGATAAGTATTAAATAAGTAAATAAGTTTTTATTGTGTTTAAATCATGAGTATATAAGTTAAGAAGTGCCTAAAGATTATGATATGGTCATTGTCTTGGCAGCAATTTTGCAAAATGTTTAATGTTTATCATATATGGCAATAGTAACTCAGAAGTGTGATAAATATTTATATGTAGTTGAAACTTGGTACACAAGTTACCATTGATAATACACATACATTGAGACAATGACTATTATATGTAGTAGGGCCCAAAACTTGGACTTTGATATTTGTTGATTAACTCATTGACTACTTGAGTAAAAAAAAATTGTATCAGCTATTGATGTTCATTTTTAATCATAGAATAGTGTTAGTTTGGCTTCCTTACTATGCTTGTTGAGTGCCTAGACTGACTGTACTCACTCTGGTAAATACATGGAGTTATTGTGCATATTTCAGGCACAGGGAGTCGTCGGACAAGAGACTGACAGAGCTGATGAGCAAATATGATGAAGAGAAGAAAACGCTGAAAAAACAGTACAACTCCAACCTCAGTGTAAGTTAAGGCATAAAAATGTTACAGTTTTCATTTCCTATTTTGTCAATGGATGTGTCAAGTTTTTAAGCACCAAATTTAGGGTATTAAAGGGATTCATTGTAGTCTAACAACAATCGTTTGGGCTTGGGCTTGGGCTTTTTTTGCACGACTGTTATTTCAGTTGCTTGTACAATAATCATTCTTTCTATTTGGCTTGAAATGATCTGGACTGTTTGGCTTTGTTTTGAATATATCAATATGACAAAACACAATCCACTGCATATTTTGTGGATGTGGTAAATCATGCTAATATGTGGGTCTATTGAATCAAGTTTTATTGATTTTGTGATCTGCTGAGTTTTATAGAAACAGTGTTTTACAGTGTGACTAAATGTGTTTTTTCAATGTTTTCAGTCTGTACAGAAGGAATTGGAGTCCAAGTACACGAAGGTGCGTCAGATGGAAAGGCAGCTTGACCGACAGGACAATGACCAGGAGGAAAAGGTACAACCCTCATTTGGTTTGGTTGGGAGGTTTTTTTAAATGGAACACAACTAATTTAAGATTGTTTTACTTTCTAAAATTGTTTTCCTGTTGGCGTCAGGTTTTTTATGTATAATGCTAATTTTGCTGCACAAAGCCAATGAAATCATTAAACAGAAATATGCAGGTTTCTCTGAATAACTGTTAAAGGCAGATATGCTATGTTTTATGTGAGGATGCAGGTGTAACCTTTAAAACATTTTTATTCAAAGATAACCCACCTGAAGATGTCATATGAGGAGAAAATGAGAGGCTTGATGCCCAGCTCTGTCAGACAGGTAATGGAACCTTTTCAATACATTTGGGGGTGAAAAACTAAACTACCCATGTACTAAATGGCAATCTAATTGATGTCAAACCTGTTATTGTTCAAAAATTTGATTGATGTTGACAATTTTATTTTTTCTAACTAAACTTTATAAATACATCATGGTGATAAGCTACATGTAGATATATTATTGTGACAAACACTAAGTCTCGCACTTGTGTAGCAAGGCCCATTACTCTGGCTTTAACATTGTTTAGTTTTGCCTTTTTCAACTAAAACACAGCAGAGGAGCAGAGTTTATGCTCTTGTCAACTCATTATCATATATCATGTTGTGTACAACCATACCATCACCTGGAGCGTGACTTGCATTTAGTCATCATTATATGTATATATCTTTTACAATACTGGGATATTTCATATTGATATATCTATTGCAATACTGGTATATTTCAAATTGATATATCTATTATAATACTGGTATTTTTCATATTTATTACATTTCTATTACAATACTGGAATATTTCATATTTATTACATTACTTGTATATATTTAATATGTATTACAATACTGGAATATATATCATATTTGTATATCAATTACGAGTATATACTCATATTGGTATTTTACAGGAGTTGGAGAGCACCATAGAGTCCCTAAGATCCCAGGTTTCCTCCCTACAACAGAAATGTAATCTCCTGCAGGAGGACCTCGATATGACCAGCAAATTCCCCATGGGAACCTTCGCATCAAGGACCAGCTCACCAATTAAATCCTCATCTTGATGAACTATTTTTAGAAATTGATGTAGAGAAGCTATTATTAGCAACTAATGAAAAGAAGCCATTTTTAGAGGTGATGTTATGGATAAAGAACAGCAAACGGGTTTTAATTTTATGTTGTTTTCTATGTGTTTGCTGTTGTCTTGCCAGAACTAACCAATGATTTCTGTGAATTTACAAGCTCAGGAACCCAAGATGAATCAAAATGAGAATTGTCCAACATTAAGCCGTGGTGCTAAACAGTGTGTTGGTAATTAATAACATGTATCATTGATACTGTCACCTGTGATACTAGTCCTTATCAATGGAGGATGTTATTTGACATTTGACATGAAAGACCATGAAGTATATGAGGAATTTTATTTGGAGTTTTAGTGCAAAATATTATGCATTGCCATAAAGATTGTCTGTGATATTTATGTTAATGTACTTTATAATCATTTGTGCTATGTGCTATGGCCACCTATTTATTTCTATTTCAGACATCTAGTTATTTTAGGATTTTAGAATTAAATTGTCTTAACATTGAAAAAAGAGTTCATACTGAGATTCATATCAGGGCTCATTAACTTAAGGACTCTAAAAAAAATGATTTCATTTGTTTACTTTGTTGAAGTCATACATTATTTGGTATCATCTGGTTACTTGGAGTGATGAGATTATTTCTGAACGTATGCAATCTGTTTCCAGTTTATACGCAATAGTAATATGATATTGTGCGTGGATTTATCATTATGGACAATACATGTTCAACTTTCCGTTGTTTATGTGTTTTCTTTTTATTAGACATTCCAAATAGGTATATTTGTAATTATTGTATGTGTGTAGATCTGTGTATTAAGAATTAACCTGTGTATGAAGAATAACCAAAGTATATGCATTTATTTTTAGATCTGTCTTGTACACTTTTTAATCATGTCACCACATATTGTCAAGTCAGTATTTGCAAATGAATTTGTAGAAAAATAGATTTTGTCTGTTGTTCTTCAGGACGAATCTTCCCAACCTTCCCATGAAGTTTGAATAAATATTGATTGCTTATATTTATAAAGATTTAAGTACAAATGAATGTACACCAAGATAATGAGTCAATGCAAAATTAAGTGGATGTCAGTTCCAATATACTTAAAAATGTGATTGTTGGGCATTATTGAAAAATTATGTATGTGAATTTTATACATAATGCTTTTACAGGGATGTCACCAATGCCCCTGAAAGTCCCCTTGGACAGATTACCATTAATATTTGGGCCTGTATTGACAGAAAGCCTTTAGTACCTAACATGTTTCATGACAACCATGACCAAGTGATATGGAAATCTATAGCGGTCATGTTCTGGTAATGATCAACCTGCCTACAAAGTTTGAATGTCCTGGGCCCCAGCATTCTTCAATGGTTCTGAAATGTTAGGCTTCATTAGCTGTTCATGACCAACCAGCAAAAAAGGTTTTAGGCCCAAGCATTCTTTAGGTGTTTTTTTTTTATCAGAAACATTTCAGCTATTTTTATCCAACTAGAGCTATCACTGAAGGTGATTAATACCCCCGAAAGCCGCCTGTCATTATAATTTATCATTGTATGAAGTTTTATGCTATTCCATCTTGTAGTTTTCAAGTAACTGTCCGGACAAAAGTTTGACAAAAAACACAAAGAAAAGGCAATAACTCTGTAATTTGCTAAAAAAGTGTAGTGATTCATGTACACTGAACTCCTTCTCATTGTGCTGTACCATTGTATAAAGTTTTATAACATTCCATCCGGTAGTTTTCAAGTTATGCTCCGGACAAGAAAAAAGTAACAAAGGTCAGTAACTCTGCAATTAGCTAAAATAGAATTGCTGTTCCTGTACACTGCACTCCCTCTCATTATGATCTATCACTGTATGAAGTTTTCTTAAATTCCATCCAATAGTTTTCAAGTTATGCTCTGGACAAGAAAAAATAACGAAGGGCACTAACTCTGTAATTAGCTGAAATAGAATTGCGGTTCCTGTACACTGCAGTCCCTCTCATTATGATCTATCACTGTATTAAGTTTGATTAAATTCCATCCAATAGTTTTCAAGTTATGCTCCGGACAAGAAAAAAGTAACAAAGGGCAGTAACTCTGCAATAAGCTAAAATAGAATTGCTGTTCCTGTACACTGCACTCCCTCTCATTATGATCTATCACTGTATGAAGTTTTATTAAATTCCATCCAATAGTTTTCAAGTTATGCTCCGGACAAGAAAAAAGTAACAAAGGGCAGTTACTCTGTAATTAGCTGAAATAGAATTGCGGTTCCTGTTCACTGCACTCCCTCTCATTAGGATCTATCACTGTATGAAGTTTCATTAAATTCCATCCAATAGTTTTCAAGTTATGCTCCGGACAAGAAAAAGTAACAAAGGGCAGTAACTCTGTAATTAGCTGAAATAGAATTGCGGTTCCTGTACACTGCACTCCCTCTTATTAGGATCTATCACTGTATGAAGTTTTATTAAATTCCATCCAATAGTTTTCAAGTTATGTTCGGACAAAAAAAAGTAACAAAGGGCAGTAACTCTGTAATTAGCTGAAATAGAATTGCAGTTCCTGTACACTGCACTCCCTCTCAGTATGATCTAGCACTGTATGAAGTTTTATTAAATTCCATCCAATAGTTTTTAAGTTATGCTCCGGACAAGAAAAAGTAACAAAGGGCACTAACTCTGTAATCGGCTGAAATTGAATTGTTGTTCCTGTACACTGCACTCCCTCTCATTATGATCTATCACTGTATGAAGTTTTTATTAAATTCCATCCAATAGTTTTTAAGTTATGCTCCGGACAAGAAAAAGTAACAAAGAGCAGTTACTCTGTAATAAGCTGAAATAGAGTTATGGTTCTTGTGCACTGCACTTCCTCTCATTATGCTTTACCATTGTATGAAGTTTTAATAAATTCCATCTAGTAGTTTGCATGTTAATGTCTGGAAAAAAATTTGACAGCAAAAAAACAAATAAATGGCAATAACTCAGTAATAAGCTGAAGTAGAGTTATGGTTCTTGAACACTGCACTTCCTCTCATTGTGCTTTACTATTGTATGAAGTTTCAATGAATTCCATCCAGTACTTTTCAAGTTATACTCCGGACAAAAAAAGTAACAAAGAGCAATAACTCAGTAATAAGCAAGAATAGAGTTATGGTTATTGTACACTGCACTTCCTCTCAATTATGCTCTATCATGGTATGAAGTTTAATCCAATTCCATCCAGTAGTTTTTAAGTTATGCTCCGGACAAGGAAATTGCAACGGACCGACCGACCACAGGGTGACTCCAATATACCCCCTTCAAACTTGTGTGTCGAGGGTATAATGACCTCAAAATAGTTAAGAGTGCTGGTCATTACCAACCTGGCTACCAAGTTTGAGGTCCCTAGACTTCTGCCTTATTCAGTTATTGATTGGAAATATATTACGATGTTCTTTATCATTATATTTTTCCTAGTTCCCGACAAGTTTAACATAACGAGTTTTGACCGTTTTAGTACCTCCTGGAAGATGAGTTGGCCATAGAAGTAATATAATGATGGCATAGCAGGGGCAAGAAACTGTGATCCTTTGAGTGACAATCAGGCGCTTTAACTGAAGACCATGGATCCACCACTTTGAGCAAGACTTGGGCATCAGCACATTTGTATCTCATGTTTGGCTTGTGATTATCTGAGTTTTTTCTTTGAAAACAATACTGGTATGGCCTTCACTTCAGAGCAAAAAATGTAACTTATAGAATTTGCTGCTTCTTACACCTTTTTCTCCATTGAACTTTAAAGATAGCCAGAGTGATTGAATTTGCTTCACAAGTGCATATTATTGTTGTTGTTAATATGTACCAAGTTTTATGTAAATATTTTCAACATCATGGTGACACCTAGGCTTAAACGATACATCAACATTTTTGTAGGAAACTTGCACTCAAATGTTCTACATAAAAGATATGAAGCCGATTTTTTACATTTTATTACACACTCACATGCACTACATATGATTCAAATATTAATTAATTGTATTCCATTCAGATTTACATGTACTACAATCCATATAATTCAAATATAAACATTATTCCATTCAGATTTACATGTACTACATACACTTCATGTGATTTAAATATGAATTGTATTACATTCTGATTTACATGTTCTTCATGTCAAGGTACAATGACCTTTACAGGTGTGTGAGCAGCCCAGTAGCTTAATCAGTGGAGCACTCGCCCAGACAGTGAGGGCTCCACGGATCGAGCCCCAGTCTGGCTGCATACATTTCTTATATTGTGCTATTTGGCACCTAGGCACCAAGCGTGGAGACTTGACTGTATGTGTCAGTTTTGCAACATACTGGTACGCATGATTCAAATATTAACTGTAATACATTCAGATTTCAGAGACAACAAAACATATCAAATAAAAATACCAAACAATTATTTAAGAAGTGAACAATGAATAACTACATTGTTATTGCCTACATAGCACAGTGACTTCAACCCCATTTGAAATGTAAATTCTGGGTTGGAGGTATAACCTGACCTTGTCATCGTTGGAGAACTGCAATGTGAACATGCTTACTAAACTGACCAGCAGGTTTTTGCTACATTCTTTTGCTAACAGCAGTTATTTCTGCCAAAATGTTGACATCTACAGAGGTTTGTTTGACATAATATCAATCCATTTTGAGAGGAATAACATGTTCAGTTTTGGAAGTCTGGCAGTTTTCCCTCATTTTCCACATGGAACAGCATATCTGACAGCGTATTCTCGACCATGGACAGCTGGGCGGTTTCTGACATCTGGAAAATAGTTATAATACGTATTATCATGAAGAACGTTCTAACTTCAGTTTTGGAAGGCAGGCAGTTTTCCCACCTTTTCTACATGAAACAGTCTATCTGAAACTGTGTTCTCAATCATGGATAGCGTGACTGTGCCAGAGAGGACAAGCATTAGTTAAAAAAAACAACATTCAGTTTTGGAGGTCTGACCGTTTCCCCAGTCAGCATGTCACACAGTGGAAACACCTATATACTGGTTTAGATTTGGAAAATATGAATGAAAAAGCTTTTTTCAGGTCTAATTGAAACTTCAAAAGACAAACTTTCTTGTCATGGCTTCTTTTATTCATAATAGTGATGACCAGTGGTAAGCATATCAGTGTTCAAGGTTTTATCCCCACTCTGAGCATCTGATAAAAATTGATAACAACTAAGAAATGGTAAATGGTTCTTTTTCAGATATATGCATTGCTGTTCTAAAACAGTACATGTATATGTTCATTTTAACTAAGTTAATTACTACAAACTCCAGAACTTTATATGAAGTTCACATCCAAACACCACTCTAATTCATCTAAGAAAAATTCTATTAAGAATACAATTCACAAGGATGTCAAACAAGAATATATGTCTTTCAATTACCGGTACTTACTGGTTGAAATGGCTGTATTTTGTCTGGTTGGCACTTGAACGATGGTCCAAAGTTGACTGTTACCTACATAAACAGACAAGGTTTATGTACATGTAAGTCACTAGTAGTTATTCTGTGTAAAAACTTAAACATATACGCAACATATACTGGGGAAAAAAGTTCATAAATAATTAGAACACAATTTTAAAGTTAAGGGACATAACTGAACAGATAGTTTAGCCAGAGTTATGGGACTTGCTACACAAAAACAAGCAAAATGAGAATCATGATAAAGCATTTCTTTTCAAGTTATGGCCTTCCTAAAATAGATTATTTACTTGATGACAATGAAACCTACACAGCTATGACAATATGTTGAACAGCAACAAACCAAAAAAAGTAACAGGCAAGCTTAAAATTAATTTTGGCGATGTTTTACTCTTCAATTTACCTCCAAGACTGAGAATAAAACCTTATTAACACTCCTGATCTTACCTTGGCCAGTTTATACAGTGAGATTGCCGGGTAGTATGTCCCCTCAAACAGGTCCTCATAGGCTACACCCTGGAACTTCCCATTCAGGAAGAAACAGATCTGAAATGGAGAGGAGCAAAATCTTAATTAAATTGCATTTTTTAGATCAATGCATTACTCACAATCAATCTAATTTTAAACTTAAGTGTTTTTAGTTAAACTTTGTACACTTGCAGTCTGACAGTCCAACCAAGAAGGACAGAAACTAACATGTCACATTCATATTTAACATTTGTACAAACACAGCACATTGAACTAGGACATGACTAGTAGCACTCTTCTATGATGGAAGGAAGTACTTATCAAGGGCTCAAAAGTGGAACTGTATACAGGTTATTTAGCATTCTGATTTACCGGTATGTGAATAAAATTTTAACCCGCATGTTTATTAGCCTATGTCTTACAAACACAAAATCAGTAGTCAATTTTTATTACTGAAACTCAGTAATCAATTTCTTTTTTAAAATTAAATAGTTTTTTATTTATAAAACTCAATAGTCAATTTTTATATCTGAAATTCAGTAGCCAATTTTTATATCTGAAAATCAGTAGTCAGTCTAATTCAGTATTCAATTTCTATTTCTGAAACTACTTCAAGCAACAGAATCTTCGTAAACTGAATATAAAAATAATGAAGTCTAGTTAGTTAAGTGCAGTCTATTTCAAGCGATAAAATATAACTAACCAATAACACTGAACTTGACATTGAAAGCTTGGTGGATGCTGGTCTCCAAACTTCATGAGTACAGTTTAGCAAGTCCATATAATATGGTAAAGGCACATTCTTTCAAATTGGTAAGTTTAATAAGTGTTACACATTAAACACATGTGACTTTATTAATAATTGTTGATGATTCTATTTTTATTTTCCCATGCCTTAAATCTGCAATAATACACTTTAAAAGACAATTATCCATCCTATCATATATTGGTACCTTGCTTCCTGGGTTGATTGTGAGGGCCTTCTCCGCCTCCGACACCTGATCCTTCTCCTCATAGTACAGGTGGTTCTTGAACTTCACCAGTGGCTGCAAATATAAACAACTGCTCAGCTAAAGTAAATGTCATGGTAGGGATTTTCAGAAGACCATACAAAGGCTAGTGGCAGATATATGAGCTAATCCCAAGGCATATTCAATATACAGGTACATATTAGAATTAAAATAAAACTAAAATCTATGTTTTTACTTAGATAAGAAATAAGGATATCATCAAATTTTAAGGATAGATCGAAGATGTATATTGAATACCACCCCAGGTAGAGTAACTGCATTGCAAAGCAGTATTCAATATAATATTCAATATAATACTTATCCTCAGTGATTCCATTCAGTCCATGGCCAGTTATTTTTACAGCCCAATCAAAACACTCACGATTCTTCTCTTAAACTTAAGTTAGATCTAAGTTGGTTGTTGAATACATCCCCAGGATTCAATATCCAGACTGCTCAAATACTTATACTTCAACAGAGCACGTTATTAGAAAGCATGATATGTACAATACATCAAAATATGGATTGTGCTGAAAGAAGACAAACATTTCACCAAAACAGTACAATACCATGATGGTCATGCTTTTTGTTCATTACTGTCAAGAAAATGGAGCTTAAAGTAATTTTAAAACATGTGAATGCATCAGAAATGTGGCAATATGCAATAATTTTGTTTTGCTATATGCACTGTACTTAAACATTTCTACCAAAGGAAAAACGACCCAGTTGAAACTACATGTACTTGGGGAACAATTTTTTGCTCCTAAAGAAACAACTTGTGAATCTGCTAGGTGGTGTTAAGTAATAAACATGCTGTGTGTGCCAATAATTACTATCACACCTGTTACCATCATCTTAACCCAGTTACATACTTCAAGGTTTAGGTACAAAATGCATAAACATTCATTATCATCATGTGGAGAAAGATATTCAGAGTTGCTCCTTGTCATAAAGATTTATAGTTCAAGATAAAAAGAATTATACACATTGATTTCAATTCATATAAACAGATTCTCCACTATGACTTGTGTACCATGGAATTATACAGTTGTTTTATATCTAGTCAAACAAGCAAGCAGATGCCAGCAATAGACACCGACTGGTTTTCTTAGTTGACCAAGGGGCATAACCATTATCCAACAAATATGACCTGGAAAATAATATGGGCTATAAAAATAGTCTATATTGGCGGCCCCAATAATGAAAACATGCTGTTTGTGTTTCCAACTGTCAAAGAACATGCTAAATTGAACACAAGGCGGAGTTTCAAGCTGTTTTTTTTTTATTGAAACTTATTTCAAGTTTCTTAAAAGCTAAATCAATTTGTGAATCATAACCAGTTCAGTACATTGTTTATGTTATGAAACAGGTCTATAAGAATCGAATTAATCGCCCGCAACCTCATCACATTTTCATGTAATCTTGAAGCCTTTTAATGAGGTCTATCCTGAAGCTTATCGGAGATGGCCAAGTTGTTAGGACTGTCCCCTCCTGTGCCACCTTGCATACCCAATACCTCTTCATATACCCAAGTTATGGAACAAATAGTGCCAAATATCAAGTTTCTCTATGCCACGGTACCACCCTCTTTAGACCCAAGAACTCCCACGAACATGGCATACCAAGGACATGAGGGTTTTAGCCTCTATAAATGTATGTCTGTTTATTGTCCTTGTGAACAGGTACATTTCATGTTAACAATTACTTTCTAATAATATCAGTTATAGACTTATGGCCAACTTGAAAGTTTTTGTAAAATGACAAGAATGGTAACTAAGATACCAAAGTTATATTAAAGATTGAAAAACAAATACATGTAAGCTATTGACAGAACCCTTTACTCACTACTGGAAGTCAATAACATAAATGCAAGTACACATTATATTGAAAACATTTCTTTATTGAAATGCTATGGAATTCTGTATTGAATCACAGCACTGCCAAGAAACAATAAAAGTCCTCATTAAAGCTGATTTATAATCTGTTAAACCTGTCTCAATGCCAGGTTTAAGTTCAATACCTGCCTCTGCAACTGCTGTGTCAACACTTTACGGCACTTTAATTTCCCATCAGTTTCAGCCGTCAGTGATTTCAGTAGTCAACAATGAATCAATAGCCGACTCAGTCATGCAAGAAATATCATGTCTGTCGGCCAGAATCCCTTGAAAACTAACCTCTTCACCATTAATCGCCATTGGTGCAGAGCTGTTTTGGAAAATCAATGTCTCGATATTGGAAGTATTTCTGTTGATGTGTTTTCTGCTATGAGATGTAAAAAGAATGTGAAAGTACACACTGAATCATTCACAAAGTGTTTCTGTGGATAATGGATAAATCATACTATCTGTACAACATTCTGGATGTGATCTTTTCACTAGGAGTTTGTCAATGTTGTAGTTTTTTATATCATTAAACTATGGAGTGAGTAACATATCAGTGGCATTTACGTGATGAAATGGTGAGGAATAGTTTGTGCAAGTATTTCATATTGAACCTACATCTGAGTCATGTGTAAATTGAGGTACAAAAATACATATATCTTGCATATTATCTTTGCTTATTTGTAGGGTATATTAAGATTTTAAGTTTGTTTTGATGATTTCAGTTAACAGTTTGAAGCTTTGAGGCTTAAACAAAAAATTGTAAAACAGATTATAGAAACTTGTCTCATCTGTACACACCATGGTAATATCTTGGGCATGGTAAAAGTTGTTTGAGTTATCATCTCATCTTTGCTTGATGTATGAAGTTTTACTTGATCAATTCCGAAATTAAACACCTTCTTTACTTAGATTTCAACTAGGTACAAGATCAGAGAAACCCGTGTACATGATAATAATCTGAAACAAGATCTTACACTAAAAACTTGGTACATAGAATCAGGGTGTTACACTAAAAACTTGGTACATAGAATCAGGGTGTGTGCGCTAGTCTAGGTCACCCTGAAATTGCTTAACAAGCCTAATCAACCATTACTGCAGTAGAAGATGCTGAATAAGTTGTGAAAAGGCCAGGAGAAAATCAATCACGATTGCAAATCTGATAACATTCATGTCCAGCAAATAATGACCACATTGTTCACTGGACACAGGATGGCGATGAAGTGCACTCAGTGACCTTGCCTCGGGCAACCTAAATATTGCCATAACACATAAAGCTAGCTGTTAATTAATAGTCAGTGTGTATTGAGATATGGGGGAAAATACATCATCATTTATTTACGTGGACTAATTCTTTTCACATAGCTTGATGTTTGGTTATTTTTTGGCACGTTATGTGGTAATTATTATAATTAATGAGTGATTGCTTTGGATAAATCTCAGCAAAGGTACATAAACAAACAGATACAGCAAATATAGATATCATCGTGAATTTTATGAGTGGCATATTGTAGATTTACATTGCTAACAAATATAAATTATACTTTATCAAAAGTAATTCATTCGGAATTGTATATAATACCATATATAATACCATACACATACCAGCTTAAATATTTTTGAAAGAAATTTCATAAATATTTATTAAACATGAAATAAGATTAAATTCAATATTGAATGGCATCTTTTAATGTATTCAGAAACATAATCAGGCTATGAATCTGTCACTTTTTACAATATTCTTGAATGTAACTTGAATTGTTTAACTTGTGGTTTTATGTAAGTACATAACAATCAATGCTGCACTTTATATAAAACAAGTGCACCCTAAGCAGTGAAGTTTTATAATGTTATGAACTTAACGTGGATTGGACATAGACCACAGTGTCAAAGCAATATTTATTTATTTGCACTATACAATTAACATCAAATGCTGAGCATAGATATAAATATTTAACTTTTAGGAAAATAACAGAGCAAAATATCTTTAAAGAGAACAAATAATTACACATGGAAGAGAGAGAATTATAGCATTTTAAGCTTTAATTGTAAGCACAGTCTGGATAATCTGCTGTTTGATCTATTTGTATTTTACAATTTACTTTATTCTCAATGCAGAGTTTCTCTCCATAAAGCCAAGCCTACACATTAGGATAGAGAACATTCCTCTCTCATTAGGCTGTAGAGTTTTGCATGTGTAGGTTTTGGGGGTTTACATTCAATGGTAAGTGAATTTATAATTTACTTTTGTCTTTATCTACAGACCAGTTAACATGTATTCATGGTTTATTTATAGAGCGGAGTCAGTGATACTGCATGTTTTTCTCATATTTCATTCCCAGGCTGTGATACGACTGTACAATGTACCAACATATTCCAAGGCTTTCATGTTATCTATAGCCTGCTATTAATTCTGACATTACAAGTGTTCAAGTCTTGCTTGGAGTGTTTGGTTGTGAACTTAAAAACATTTACAGGAATTATTTTTCAAAGCGTCAACGGCTTATGTAACATAAAAGTAATACTAAATCCACAAGTAAGAAAAAATATGTTTATATATATATATATATATATATATATCTAGGAAAATCTACGATCAATTAAAGTTGTTTTTTTTCATTTTATAACAATGGTAAGGTGATTAAGTTGCTATCCTGAAATATTGCTTTATTTTTCATTCTGCGCGTAACATTAAAATGTAAAATTAGATGACTTGAAATAGTTGAGCAATTTAGTAGTCAATAGAATTGGTCTTTTTTTAAATCCGTTTGTAATATTAGGCTATCATGCTTTTGAATGGCAACCTAACAGAGCAAAATATTTGTAGATGTAGTTATCTAGCTTAAATCATGAGACCATTATAAGTAAAATTAATTATACAGAGTACAAATCAAAATAAATAATACATCCATTATCACAGGATTTCCGAAACAGACATTTCTTGTCTCTCATGAAAATCATTTCTCATCCATCTTGTTTACTTTCTGTCCAATACCCATCAGATTTTGGAAGATAACAGACAGTGAGTGTACCTCTCCCTATTAACCCATCACACAGGGTACATAGGCTGGCACACTGGCAAAATTCAGCCTCATGGGAAGGGGAATTTAACACCCAGTGCAAAATATTGTGCATATAAACATAGCTAATAAGATTAAAAGTGTATAAAGTGTGTTATCACATTCAACCCTTGAGGAATCTTTTTGCACCTTACCAAAAACATTGGTACATTGTCGAATTAAGTTGTTTAGTTTGGCTGACTCACTCTTTCTAGAGAATGCATGTAGTGTCAACAAGCAGTTCTTAAATATTTTTTGTAATTATATGATTCTGATCATTTATCCCAAATACATAAACGTATACATGTAATACAGCCCATTTTTTACAACCAGACTTGTGCTCATTTTGATTTCTATGCTTGATTAAGTAGATGTTTCAAAGATATGAAGAGCCATTTATCTGTAGAAGCCCCAGTCACTCAATATGGTGAGTGTCCAATTCTACTGTGGACAGATGGCTTTGAAAGAAGGCCTTTCTCAAACCATGTCATACCATATGGCACCAATGGCCCCTCCATGAGGTACGGATTACAAGACATGATGCTTCTCCTAATTGATGCCTCACAGTGCATTTAAAATTTAATTCCAATGCTCATTAATTATTAATTCATTAATTTGTTTGTATATATTAATTTAAGTTTTGTGAGACCTACCATAGTGATATAGGGTAGAGGGTTATATAAGACCTACCAGTTATATAGGGTAGAGGGTTATATAAGACCTACCAGTTATATAGGGTAGAGGGTTATATAAGACCTACCAGTTATATAGGGTAGAGGGTTATATAAGACCTACCATAGTGATATAGGGTAGAGGGTTATATAAGACCTACCATAGTGATATAGGGTAGAGGGTTATATAAGACCTACCAGTTATATAGGGTAGAGGGTTATATAAGACCTACCATAGTTATATAGGGTAGAGGGTTATATAAGACCTACCAGTTATATAGGGTAGAGGGTTATATAAGACCTACCAGTTATATAGGGTAGAGGGTTATATAAGACCTACCAGTTATATAGGGTAGAGGGTTATATAAGACCTACCAGTTATATAGGGTAGAGGGTTATATAAGACCTACCAGTGATATAGGGTAGAGGGTTATATAAGACCTACCATAGTGATATAGGGTAGAGGGTTATATAAGACCTACCATAGTGATATAGGGTAGAGGGTTATATAAGACCTACCAGTTATATAGGGTAGAGGGTTATATAAGACCTACCAGTTATATAGGGTAGAGGGTTATATAAGACCTACCAGTTATATAGGGTAGAGGGTTATATAAGACCTACCAGTTATATAGGGTAGAGGGTTATATAAGACCTACCATAGTTATATAGGGTAGAGGGTTATATAAGACCTACCATAGTTATATAGGGTAGAGGGTTATATAAGACCTACCATAGTTATATAGGGTAGAGGGTTATATAAGACCTACCATAGTTATATAGGGTAGAGGGTTATATAAGACCTACCATAGTTATATAGGGTAGAGGGTTATATAAGACCTACCATAGTTATATAGGGTAGAGGGTTATATAAGACAACAGCAGGTGCAAATTTTGGTACAATAGTGTTGCGATCATGATTCACATAGCGGAGAAAGCTGCATTTTCACCAGTTTTACATCAGGTAAAGCATTGTCCCAATCACAGAATCAGACAACAAACCCACAAAAGTATCTTTCGGGGCATGACATAATCGGTTAGGACAAGTACTTAGAAAACTTGCACGCACAGCAGCCCTATATTTGTGATTTGCAAGAAATACTCTAGGCATATAAATAACAAAAGTTTCTATTTTAAGAGAGCTAGAGTATGGCTCTCAAAACTCACATCCATAACTCACATCCGTAACTCACATCCATAACTCACATCTGTAACTCACATCCATAACTCACAACATCCTAAACCCGCATCCTAAACCCGCATCCGTAACTCACATCCGTAACGCAAATCCATAACTCAAATCCTTAACTCGCATCCGTAACTCACATCCGTAACACACATCCGTAACTCAAATCCATAACTCGCATCCATTACTCGCATCCATAACTCACATCCGTAACTCACATCTGTACGTAACTCACATCTGTACGTAACTCACATCCATAACTGGCATCCATAACTCACATCCATAACTCGCATCCATAACTTGGTGTACTTTACTGTCTCTTCCACTCTGCTTTCTCCCTAGCCAAAACAAAAATACCCAAAAACGTTTCAGGAGTTAATTGTAATAAATCAATATGACATTCATTATGGTAACACTTATAAGAAACTAGACTGGGGCAGGACTAAATGGAAATGTATTTTCATATACTCTGTTGCCTAGGTTACCATGAAAACAACATAAGTTGAGGTCAAAAACACATGTCCTCCTCATGTAAACAGGAAGATAGTTGTACTATTGTTGTAATGGTCTTCAGCTAATGGGGCAAGAATGTATTTCTTTTCTGTAAATTATAGAAAGTTGTTTGAATTATGGAAGTTCAATGCTGTAAAGTTTTTGTTGTTGTTGTTTAAGTGTTTGTTGTTTTATTCCACAATATTCATAACCCAGAATAAATCGATCAGATAACACACAAACTTAACATTATTTTGAAAAATAAAAATTAAAGACATGTTCAATATTCATCAATTAAACCCATTATTTTAAAGGCATAAAGGTAAACTGAACTTGATAGCCTTTCTCATAAAAATAACAATTAAGGCTGTCTCTGGAATTACAATGCCTGTTTGTCCTAATGTGTTTCTTTATATTTCATGACTAACATGTATACTAAATATGTAACATTCCACTGGTAAATATGAGACATTACAAACAATCTCAGTGAAAGTATCAAATTCCAACAATGTGGGTATAAAGTACCTACCAAGCTGTTAAGTTAGTACTTTGTAATGATGGTTTGCAATATAACGAACTTGCTACCGTCATACACTGAAACCTGAGAAAGTGATATAAAAAAAACTTGCAAACTTGAGACATTGATATTTTTCAGTCAGGAAATACGGTCAACTTGATGAGAACAGAGTCATTTTCATTATAACTCTTGCCTTTTTTTTTGCAACAATAGAAATTAAAACACTCAGGCACCTCTAATAAAACATGATTGGTTCTGTACAGAACACATCAAAACTGCTGGAGATGTATTTTGGAGATGTATTATTGAAAGGCAAAACTAATTGCTGGAAAAGCATGAAAATAAATAATGCATGTAAATTATGTGTTTTGTGCATTTTCAATATTATTAAATCATACAATATGGTAACCTTTACGGTTTAATTGCAATTTTTAAACGAAATAAGATTTGCAGATTGCAGTGTGTGAAGAAAGTTTTTTTATAAAAGAAACTGTATACAATTAAACTCCTTAAAATGTAACAATTTCGTATTTTTTTATTTGGCCTTTTGGCAAAAGCAGTTGCGGTTTTCACCTTACATCCGACCACAGGCATATAAATTGCATATAAATTGATCATGACATTATTTCCGACTCATAAGCACAAATGATAACATCATTAAGTATACAATATAAAAGGGAAGTTATACACGGAGCCTGTCAGTGTTTCATTTGTAATGGCCAAGTGACTATGAATGAGAAATAGCTAAGGTATGTCTATTAATTTAATAGAAATAATTTGATATATTTGGAAGTTAATACATAATATTTAATTGAATAACCTGTAAAATGATATAATATCATGCACAGACAAAAGAATATTTTAATTCAGAAGAATATTTTCTCAGATTTAACAGACTTAAACCATAACATTTTGTTTGATGTGTACATATTTCTTGTCTTAAGATCTATTCAAATATTTAGATAATATCTGACTCATGATTATCATGTCATTTAAATGTTTAAAGACACCCTAAATTTTTAAACTCAGATAATATATTTTGCAACTCATATCAGAAATGATTCATGCCGTCCAAAAAACCTGACAATTTTGTGGAAGAAGTCTGATTCACGGAACTGCATATTTTTCCCTTCTTAAATATTACTCGAACAAAGACAACTTGCTCTTTAAAATTGGTATAAATGGGTTTAATGTTGGCATTTGCCATTAAAAAATTGTCAGATATAATTTCTTCCCAAAATTCTTCTATTGTCAGATAATACTCTACGTGAATAAGTGGCAAAATAAAGAGCAAATGGCATTCTACGGTCTTTTACAAAGGCTAGGACATTAGACAGAATAATGTAGCATTGTAAAACATGCATTTTCTCGCATTCCCGTGCATTTACAATGGAACGATGGCCTATTGATTGAGGGGAAATCAGACATATACATGTCAAGACTGAGTCATTTTCTTCTCATATCTGAATTTCACTAAATGCAAGATAGAACATTGTTTTATCCTTACAATGTATGTTAATGAAATAAATTTCATGGAATAATAATCACTAGGTAAGTTTAAATTAAAGTACAAAACAGTGAGCATTATATTTAGACAATCCAATGTACTTGAACTTAACTACAGCAGGTTTTTTTTTTTTTTTTAAAACGCAATCATCAGTATATGAAGTTGTGGTAATTAAACATAGGAAAGTTTACCTAAATGTACAAAGCAAAAAGTGCTGTTTTGATTGACTTTAGTCTATACCTGAATGATTTGGTTACGATCGTCACATGTTTCTTGCTGGTCGTCAGTGAGTCATTTATACAGGACCCTCGAGCATTGTGGATTTTGACATGCGATAAAACAACTAATTCACACTCTCCACATATCAATTTCCGTGTTAATGAGTATAAAATACAATGTACGCTTTAAGGACAATGGGTATAAATACATTACATTGCTCAGTGTGGAGCAGAAAAATGTATTCAAATTGTTTTTCAAAAAACACATGCTATTTTAAGGTTCATAATAAGGATGCGAAAAATGGATGTTGTTTTGTTCTAACAAAGACGTTTTTGACTTAAATTGTAAGAAATACTTGAAAAATGGATTTAAGTACACTAATATGGCAATTATAGTGGTAAGATTATTTTTTTTAATATTGTTGCTGTCCTCAAAAAACGTATGGAAAATGTTAGCATTAGAAACAGCACAATGCTGTTTCAAACCTGTATATAGATCATTGTTTGCAATTACTTATTTTTGACCCCATTACGTGCATTTTCCACACCACTTCAGATGTCCATGTATTTTTGACATTACGTGCATTTTCCACACCACTTCAGATGTCCATGTATTTTTGACATGAGTGCATTTTCCACACCACTTCAGATGTCCATGTATTTTTGACATGAGTGCATTTTCCACACCACTTCAGATGTCCATATCATACTCATATTTTCCAAGAAGTCATCATTTATTAATAATCTGAAATGAATTTGGTTTCTAATAATCAATCTTATATTGCTTTATTTAAAACAAAGGGTTATAAAACTAACTCAAACTAATTTCAAAACACAAGTACTACTATAACTTGTAATCTGCCGGGTTCAAACTCCATTTGTCAGAAACAAAGTTATCAAAACTATCTACATACAAAAGATAGATACATTAGTTCTTGTACCAAGACATCTCAATTAGCCCTGGATTTAATGACCCTGATATCTATTCTTTTACAGATTCTGATGCGATCTCCACAGTACTAAAGAACTTCAGCCTCCTACGGGGTCTTGGACCCCTAATCTTGACCCACAGAACCCACGCAGCAGACTGGTGCTAAACTACATGAGAGATCTGAACTAAGATAGAAATTTATCACCAATCCATGAGAGCAGTCTAATCAGGGGGATCAATGTGGGGGTGAGAGCATCTTCATGATACAGATTACAACTCAGCCTCATTCAGAAGCTTAGAAGCTTGAATTTCTTTCACTTCTGCTGCTGTTCCAGTCTGGTGCAAATAAAACATATCCAAGAAAATCATTTCTCTGTGAAATATAACATGGTAAAACCAGAAATTCCTTTACACTACAGTGATTGTTTTCTATTGGATTACCAATTGTTGAGAAATCAAGTGAAATATGTGAAGTGTGCAGGAATTTAATGTGTTCCATATTTGCAAAAAGGAATGGTCGCATATATATGTTGTTACATGAAAATCATTGCTTAACTGAAGGAGTAGAAATAAATGATGTAGTCAGGGTTTAAACTGCATCACAGCAAACAAATAATGAAATTTGTGGATTAAAAAATACTGCATATTAGTCCTTATCTATGTCTTGATGATTATAAATATGGATTGTAAATGGTTAGAATGTGAATAAATCATGCAGATCAAGTGGTTTTACTAGCATTTTAGGTATTTGAACATTTAGAGGTTGTAAAGTTATGCAGTAGTGTGTTCAAAATTCCATACAAAGTCAGCCATGCGGAATTCAGGAATCTACCTTGTGCCTATTCTGTGCCTGTGGATGCATTCAACATTCTGCATACCAGTAGTGCCAAAATCCGGGGAAACCCTGGTGGAAAAAACATACTCTCCACACAACGAAGATGAACTTGACATTGAATCTGTGCAATATGACATATCTGCCAACTCAGGTAACATGTTACTGTCAAACAATGGTGCTCAAACTTTCCACACTCTGCATGCAGCAGAAATTTCTAGATCAACAAAACAAGAACAACCTAACCAGAGAAATATTATTAAAATCTTTGATACCAAACAAAACCATCAGAACCAACCAATTCCAGAAAACAACAGAAGAGAATCAGAGAAAATTTTATTTGAAAGCAATCCAAACTTAGCACAACCAGTATCAAATCCTAGTAATACTTCAGCAGCTGAGTCATCTCAAAAGAATGATGGAACACTGAACAATTCTGAGAGTTCTAATACACCCTTAATTTTAAGAACATTACATTCCAAGAATTCTTCAATAGATTATACATATAGCAAACAATCTGGAAACCATGAGCATAGTCAGGAAAGTTTGCCAAGCCATGCAGGCAACAACCTGTCTGATAAAACTCAACAACAAACAAATAAACAGGATGATGTCTTTAATCATGAATTAACCGTTCAAGTTGCTGATGAACGTTCTAGACCACTTCAGCTAAAAGTTATTAGTGACCTTGAGTCTAATGGTGATGAAACAACTAAAGTAAATGAAATGTTGTTGACGGTGGGTACAGGGCTAGCAGCTCTTTTCAGTGTTGGAGTTATAGTTGGTCTGTTCTGCTGCTGTGCTAAGAAGCCTCCAGCTGATGACAGTGAAAAACTCAAACAGGATGAGAGTAAGAGCAATGAGGGCAAAGAGGTCAATGAGGACACTGACAGCCAGGGGAGGTCACTCCAAGATTCACAGAAACCATCACAACTGTTCAATTCAAGGTAATGTCCATAAAGTGAAACTACCTTTAAATAACCTGTGGCAGTATTATAGACAATGGCAGGAAAAATATTTCTTTTAATGCATTCTGATTTTGACACCCCTTGGTAAATGAAAATCTTACTTCTCATCGGTCGAAATTAGCACAAGCGAAGCACAAGTAAAATGCTGTTTGATATATAGATATAGCAGGGCTTGATAAAAATCTTATTCCAAGCATAAGGAGAAGAATTAGAGATTGTTCATGCTGGAAGTCTAATTTCAATAACAGCCTTCTAGTATGGTTTTGTGAAAATAAATGAGAATGAAAATGTTTCAGTGGCAAAATAAAGTGAATGCAAACACATCCAACAGCTATGTACCTTCTAAAAAACATTTAGGTTTAAGCCACTTGGACATTAATAAAAAAAATGCATGTTTTAGAATTGAATTTGAAAGAAAATTCTTTCATTTCTAAATAGACTTGGTAAAATATTTATCTTAACAGCATAAACATTTGAAACTTGCATCATTTTAAGCCACACTAATGAAGTGGTTATCTCATAAACAAAACTGAAAGGCAGACTGATAATAAAACAGAAGGCTTTTCAATTAGCTTGAGTGTGTTGAACAAAATTCACATTATGGCTGTCAAAATTGGAGGTATCTCACACTGCAGATATACAATCACAATTGCACATTGTTGCTCCCTGGGGTTTTCTTAATATCTGGTAACAGCATCAAAACGCGTTTAATACACATGATTTATAAACAATAATCAGTTTAGAAATTATGAGGCAAATATTTGCCAACATGAAATAATGTGTGTGTATACTCTTGTACATTTTCATCTAACCCTTAGATTAACCACAACGTCTAGTACACTCCTTAACATTATGAGTAGTGTTTCCTGTTGGTTTTTTAGCCTCAATATAAGATGCTTGAATACATGATAGCTTAGGACTAGCTCTTGTCTGTTCTCAAGACCATATTTGGGCAGTTTATTTGGTGCTGGAATTGATATCAATCAACTTTTAACATACATATGTCAAGTGATTTGTCAAGAACTACTGTACTGCTGTTTCAGCAAGGTCAAGTCACAAAGGGTTTATAATTAAACAAAATTAAGCTGTTAATAATAGAACTATTTGACTGAGGTAATCCCTGTTTTAGCAATGTAGTAAGAAAATTGCCTTAATCACAGATGCCATGTCAGCAAGTCTGTACTTTTATGCACCAGTCAATTGTAACCACCTTCCAGGTGGCCCCCAGTTCCAGGTGAATGTGGTGGTTTTGTCTTCGTGCCAAAAATAGCGGCGAATGGGCCTTTCCTAGTGTCCCTGGGGTGCGCATTTGGCAGAGATTTTTCCAGCAGTTCAGGGTAGGGATTTTACCTGGGCTTGGCTGGACCAAAAGTATAAGTCCCCCGCTATTCCCCGGACCTGGGAGGGGGGGGGGGGTGCGTAGTTACAATTGACTGGTGCATTAAACAATGAGGAAGAGGTCTCTCCCTATTGCAAGAATATAAAGAAGGTCATTTGTTTCAGAAATATTATGCAGATCATGTTACCCAATCACTGTCCCTGTTTCAGTGACCTTCCTAAAGGAGAGAAGGACCTGGATGATGAAGGGGCCATGTCAGTAAAGGACAAGGTGAAGGCCCTAAACAACAAACTGCTTATACAACCCTCACCAGACAAACACAGGTCCCAGCTCTCCATAGAACAGGTAAGGAGATTCACAGGAGGTTGACGCAATTTAGTTAGTTAAAGGTTGAATGTGAAGGGGCTGTGCCAATAAGGGAACATAATCAAGCAGTTTCAGTTTCCAATCATGTCATGTGATGATCTGAACTTCTGACGGACAACTTATATGAAGGATCTGCCATAATGGCTAAAAATACTTGTCAAGACTATGTGCAATATTGCATGCTTGCTAGTTACATGTGCTTCACCTTGGCAACCATTATGTGCACCTTTGTGCAAAGTGAATCACTTGCATAGTATAAGGTATTTGCAAATTGAATTTGATTTTAGTTTAACTTAAGTGATAATTTTAAATACATTCAGTGGAAAAGAGATACCTCAGAAGCACAAAATATCAGAACTTGGAAAGTTTTATTAAAACCTGTTCATTGATGGTAATGATAATAAAGTGCAACAAAGTTGACGGCCACCACATCCTTCATATTGTTGTATCCAGTGAAGAGATACTTGCTAATTTCAATAAATGTAACAATTATGCTTAATTAGTTTTCAAATAAGTTGTTATGAAAGAAAAGACATTAGGATTGTTCCAGCACTGCTTAATTAGAATTCATTGACAGAATCCAGAACAATTTAAGTAACAATAAGATGTTTTATGAACTATTTTATAGTTTGTTAAAGAACAACAAATAGGACAGAAGGATAAACAATGATATGGAACATAGGATTATGTGGTGACTTTTTACCCTGAGGATGAAACATGCCTTGATAAATATAAGTTTTTGTATCTCAAATAAATTAATTAATGAATTACCCTACTCATTTGCCAATCTATGAAATTTGGGTTGAGAGAGAAAATGAGGCTTGGTACTTTATAAATTATAAGGCCAGACCTCCAAATTGTTTCAAATTTGTCCACAATGGCTTTTTACTAAAAAATAGCCAAAGTATTAAGAATTAAAATAATTGTGATTAACTCATATTCTTTTTAGCAACTTAAACGTCGGTCCCAGCTGACCCCGAATGAGGCTGACTGTCGGTCCCAGCTGAACCCGAATGAGGCTGGAAACAGGTTATCCCAGCATTCACCCGATGACTCGGCAAAACGACGCTCATACAATGAGGCCATCTCACCAGAGCAAGTGCCTTTACTGCCACCAGTGGTATGTTTATGTGCTTTAACAAAAAATTCTGAATATTTGACATCCTATAAAATGAATTGTGATGGAGCCTTAAACGTCTTGGGTGGCAGTTTATACTGATGATTTATAACAATCAAGTAAGGTTGATTGTAGGATTCAAATTATGGACTACTAAAGTGAATGAAGTAATTAGGGTATGACAGAAGACTTTACTTATAAAAGTAAAGAAAAGTCTCAATTAAGGCCCAGCCCATTTGTCTTACGAGACACCTTGATTGATGAACATCTCCATTCCTAATTCCTATCTCATATGCTGTGCACTTGGCAGGAAGGCAATCAGCACCCATCCAACTCAATAAGACCATATCAGAATAAGCCCTATGTGGGGTTTAAACCTACAACAGTTTACCCAACATTGCCCTATGTGGGGTTTAAACCTACAACAGTTTACCCAACATAGCCCTGTGTGGGGTTTAAACCTACAACAGTTTACCCAACATAGCCCTGTGTGGGGTTTAAACCTACAACAGTTTACCCAACATAGCCCTATGTGGGGTTTAAACCTACAACAGTTTACCCAACATAGCCCTGTGTGGGGTTTAAATCTACAACAGTTTACCCAACATAGCCCTATGTGGGGTTTAAACCTACAACAGTTTACCCAACATAGCCCTATGTGGGGTTTAAACCTACAACAGTTTACACAACATAGCCCTGTGTGGGGTTTAAACCTACAACAGTTAACACAACATAGCCCTGTATGGGGGTTAGACCATATCAGAATAAGCCCTATGTGGGGTTTAAACCTACAACAGTTTTCCCAACATTGCCCTATGTGGGGTTTAAACCTACAACAGTTTACCCAACATAGCCCTATGTGGGGTTTAAACCTACAACAGTTTACCCAACATAGCCCTATGTGGGGTTTAAACCTACAACAGTTTACCCAACATAGCCCTGTGTGGGGTTTAAACCTACAACAGTTTACCCAACATAGCCCTGTGTGGGGTTTAAACCTACAACAGTTTACCCAACATAGCCCTATGTGGGGTTTAAACCTACAACAGTTTACCCAACATAGCCCTGTGTGGGGTTTAAACCTACAACAGTTTACCCAACATAGCCCTATTCATTTTGTCAAATCCGAAAATATCATCATGGATAGAAGTTCAACACTACTTTCTACATTTAAACAATGAATTAATTTAATAACCACCTAGTAACATTTTTGATAAGCAAATTGCACTCATTTACAATTTTGTATGTTTTATCATCTACCATTGTCTAGTACATGCTATTAACATTCTTAAAAATAATATGGAGATACAAAGACAACCTTTGATAAAACTACATGTCTTTTATCAGCTGGCAGCTGTACAAGAAACATCTGGAAAAATGCACATCCTACCAAGCCCCACTAACCATACTGGTCTATTAAAGAGTAATTCAAGTGCCCAGTCTGACATTTACATGAAAACAACTAATATAACTGGGCAAAATGCATCATTAAAACAATCAATAGGCTTAGGAAGCAAGGATTGTATCTTGCAGATTTTTAAAAACAAATTGTGGCTATTTTTCTGCAGGAAATGTCTCAGAGTAGCAAATGTGCAGAAAAACACATGCATTTTAATATGGGAAATTGATTGAAAACAGGAGGAAAACCAAGAGGAATTTTTCCCCAGGGATTTACAGGGCTTTATGTTGACTATTTTAATTATTCAAACTAATGTAAAAAGCAAATATGGAATCAACTGATTATCATGTCTTGAAATTAGGTTACTGTTCTCTGAATAATATTTGTGTTGATAGTTTGGTATAGGGATTCAAAATCTCACAAATGACTATTGGCAATAATCAGAGGCTGAAAAATGTAAAACATATGGAATAAGACCTTGCAACAACTTACATAATTTATGCAGATTGATGTGAAAGAAGTATGAAAAATGACTTAAGGTAAATAAGGGATGTAAATGTTGGCCAATAGGCATGACATTTCTGAGGAGAAAGCTGTTTGGTTTAAACATAAATATGTTATGCTTTTATCAAATGTCATCCATTTTTCTACTATTACATAGCCTTATATTTTTTACCATTAGTAATCAACAATTTCATCAAAACCAAAACGAGTATTGCCAACTTTGGAGGCAAGTGACCGATTTTAGACAGTGCTTGATCATCGTATTATCCCTATTTGGTAATTTATATCACAGTCTAAACATCAAAATCTAGATTGAAGATACAAAGAATTGCAAAACAAGAGCTACATTTCCTCTAAGTAAACTTGTTACATTTACTGTGTTTTAATGTATAATTAACCCCAGATAAGGTGAACAATTTAACTATGGTAATGGTCTGTAATTTATTCATAGTCTTGAATTATGTGATAAAACAAGCCTAATTATTGCGGACATTTATGGTCCAAGTACCACTGTTGAACTGTCATTTAATGGTCGAGCTCCATTATATGTGACGGACCCCCAAACTCTGAACTTTACATACATTTCTGAAGCCATTTTATTGCACTTTTTCGTACTCACAAAATTACAAGATTTATTTCACATTGTTTATAATAAGTTCTTAAAAATATGTTTTGTCCATCAGTGTATGTAAAGATATAACAAATATATTGTAGGTTATATAAATCATATGTATAAAACTGATTTGTAAGCTCGGTTAACCTGTGTTCCAAGTCTCAGAATCAGACGAACACCCACAAAAAGACACCTATTGGCAATTTGCATCTATTGGGCATGGGTTTCTATAATAATGTCATAGGCAACTTTTTCATACATGTGGTTGACACTCTCTCATTAGCAACATAAGCTACATTGTAAGACCTCATAATACAGTAAGCCACATTGTACTGATGGAGTTTTTATCAAGACAACCTCAGAAAATTACATTACCATTTCTCACTTTCTACGCAAATATGATAAGTAAGACAGGCAGGCAACCAGCTCACATTAAATCTCATCATCATAAGGCTCCCATAGGCAGGAAATAGGCTGACATTTGGACATGTGGGAATTCTTTTTAATTTTGGTAAAGGACCAGTGCATACATGTACACAAACAGAGTATCATCACCAAACAATTATGGATTTGGAGGGCAAAAGTCTTGGATAATTTGATATGGTTACATCATGGATTTCCATATAAGACAGCAAACGTCTCAAAATTAGAAGCTGTAGTTTTTTTGGAATCAGTATATGCGCATAACATATTCATTCTTTTGATAATAGCAACACCACTCATTTACTTCCATCACCAAATTGCCAAAATAAAATTGTTCCAAGAATTATTTTTTTGACTGCATTTGGAAATTAAATACTTGTAACTTTTCAAGGAAATAAGGAAATAAAGCAATAATTGTGATATGAGCATGTTAAGTTCTATTGAATGGAGTAACTTAGGCAAATAAAAAACATCATTAACTATAATCTCATTATATATCCATCAATCTGGTCAGAGGGTCAGATATGAGACATTTAGAGCCAATCCATTTACTGTGTCATAAGTCATGGCGTGATTGACTGTCAGTTCTAACTTGTTGTGGCTATCATATAAAGCTGATGAATGCCTGACTGCACGAATTTGTAATGGTCAATACTGGCCCTGGCAATAATGAAGAAGATTAAATAGATCATCATGGCGACCATTTGCTGATGGTAATTAACATTCCCTAATAAGATGAATAATATGCCACTGAACCTTATGCTGTGGTGCATAATTATGTAGTTTAGAATAACCGATTGCTACATTGTATAAACAATAGGGAATAACTAGGAACTTTCGTGATACGCAACAACTGCACTTGTTTCCGACTTCCATCCAATGAGGTGTCAGGATACTCATAGACAAGCACTTCTCCTTTCAAACAGAATAGTTGCAAGCCTAATAA
Source organism: Mya arenaria (assembly GCF_026914265.1). NCBI lineage: Eukaryota > Metazoa > Mollusca > Bivalvia > Myida > Myidae > Mya > Mya arenaria. Next base: position 17,754,221 of record NC_069123.1, read on the forward strand.
GGAAATCCATAGAGTACTTAAATCTATCTTGAATCAAGACATACACCATTTCCACTAAGCAAGGAATTTTTAATACATATAGCTAGAGCAATTTTGTGTCTTCCCTTTCTGTGCTTTGGAGTTACATCCATTTGTAGGATTTAGATGTGTTAATTTACCTTGAAAACAGGACCCAAATCTTTAAAAAAAAAACTTAACACGTTGAACGCCTGTAATTCCAGTCAAAGCAGCCAAAGATCACGGTCTCTGAGGATGAGGTTGTGATGGACCAGTCCAAAAGTACCGCCGGGGACAATATCAGCAAGAGCGACACTCAGGATGACATATCAGACAAGATATTTGACAACATATCCATGCACAGGTAATGTGAACAATATATCCATGCACAGGTAATGGGAACAACATATCCATGCACAGGTAATGGGAACAACATATCCATGCACAGGTAATGTGAACAACATATCCATGCACAGGTAATGTGAACAACATATCCATGCACAGGTAATGTGAACAACATATCCATGCACAGGTAATGTGAACAACATATCCATGCACAGGCAATGTGAACAACATATCCATGCACCAGGTAATGTGAACAACATATCCATGCACAGGTAATGTCAACAACATATCCATGCACAGGTAATGTCAACAACATATCCATGCACAGGTAATGTCAACAACATATCCATGCACAGGTAATGTCAACAACATATCCATGCACAGGTAATGTCAACAACATATCCATGCACAGGTAATGTGAACAACATATCCATGCACAGGTAATGTGAACAACATATCCATGCACAGGTAATGTCAACAACATATCCATGCACAGGCAATGTCAACAACATATCCATGCACAGGTAATGTAAACAACATATCAATTCACTGTAATGTTTTGACAATAAAAAGTTTGTTAAAGTCTCACAGATATACCAATTTCACAACTTTTTTTGTTTTGTTTTGGAAAGAGCAAATTTTTGCGTAATTATATGCAAACCAATGATATTAGATTGCTGACAAAAATTCAGATCGTAGATTTTAATATTTTCGTTCGAAAATTAATGTTTTATGGCTTAAACCGTTACTAACCGTTTAAGAAAAATGCATAAATCATAATTTTTTTAACTTTGATTTAAAAATCTGCAATCTAATTTTTTGTCAGCAGTCTTGTATAACTGGTTTCCATGGATTTTCGCAAAAATTGGTTACAAGACAAAAAGTCAAAATGTTCAATCTGTGAGAGTGCAGCTTTAATACAGAAGTGCATTTTCCTGAGAGAAAAAAGACCAATAATGAGACCAGTTTATCATGAAATAATACATGTAGTGGCCCTGTCAGGAATCAAGGCTGTGGTAATTGTGTCAGGGGCATTGCACTCTGAGGTCACAAGTCATATCATAACAGAAGTATGGCAAGTGCATTTACTTAATTTAGTTCCTGTTTCCTCAAAAAAAAACCTGGATCATCTGAGATCAGGTTATGACAATTGTTCTACACCATTCTTAATTATTCATTTTCCTTCCTCCACAATATTCACACTGTTATTCAAACATATCTTTACAATGTGGTGTCAAGGTCAAGTCATTTGCCACAGTTATAGTTATTAAAGCTGACAAGAGACTGAGTGCAAAATCTACTGGATGATCTTTATCTATTCACTTGACACTTCTAAAGTTACATTGCCTGGATTGGTGAATAGTTTTTGTTCAATTGCAAATAACTATGTGAGTCATATAAAACAAATATAGCTTCCTGTAATCCAAAATTTAGAAGCAACTATCTCATACATGGCTTTAAAGAAGTAACGTTTATTATTTCACAAAATGTCAAATTTATAAAAATCATATAGCATTGTAATAACTATTTGATTCAGTTCTGTGTCCCAGCCATATAACCCTGATGTTGTGATTGCCGATACAGATGAGGAAGAGGAGTTTGCCGAGATCCAACGAGGCACCAAAATACTCAAGTCTGTATGTATCATGTGTCTGGGAAGTGTTGATGAATTCAACAAGAGTGACGCAAGTGGATTGTAATGCTCTTCTGTTTTTTCTCACATCAAGGGGCATATCTTGCCTCAACTTTTTTCTTTGAAAAAAACAACAACCAAAAAAAGGGCATGAATTTACATAAAATGTGTCGATTTTTTATTTTAAGTCATCATATATATTTGAAGGCATGTTTTAAGTCAAATTATTGAATTGGGGTTCTAACATCAGTTTAAAGTAATCACTCAATTTGATTTCTAAGTTTTAGGAAACACAATATTTTAAAGAATTTAGTTTAAACTTGATTAAGAGTATTAAATATGAATGCTTTAAGTATAACACCTTCAGATATGACATCAGTTAGTTGGATAAAACTGGTATTTAATGTTCAGACAACAAAGCCCTATTCATAAAGAGCCAAGAAAAACATCACCATGGGCACATGATATTCTGTCATACAGAGCTGTATGAGGTGTAGCTAGAAATCCATGCAAAAATATGGGAAAATATAACCAATATTATGTTTCCACTCAGTAGTTCTTGGGTAATATGTATATTTTGTACAGGTGCCATTTCACAGGTCAATACCCCAAATGCCCCCACATTTACCTTGTAAAACAAACATATTTTCTCAAGGTACAACAGCCAAACACTAGGAGAAAATCTGTGGGGTGCCTGCTTAATATGTATAGTAGCAAAGCAAGACAGTGTACAAGCATGGCTCGTTGCAAATCTGGGCCATGACTGGAATTAATGAGTATATTTACCTGGGTTTTGACTGTTTTTTTCGGTGTACCAAAAAAAAAAATGTAAGTTGCACAGTCATTGAAATTTTGCCAAAGAATGCACATTGAAACATGATTCACTGGCAACCTGATTCCTATTTCCATAAGTTACAAATCATCACCGTGTAAGAACTCAATATCTGCTTCTAATTCTGTATGCAATTATTGGGTTATTGCAATAGAGTGATGAAATGAACAATATCATAAATTCAGCATTTATAGTAATTACGTAGTTATGACCAAATTCTCTTCTGAATTATCATTCCTTTGAACTTTGTGGTTTTATACATTAAGGTAAGAAAAAGCAAACAAGTTGTTGACAATCTATTAAGGTAGTTACCTCAATAATCACTAGAACATTCTGCCAAAAAAATCATATTTATGTTCTCAGACAAAACAGGTTGCCACATCATGTCATGCAAACACTTGTGCTTCAAGGTCAAGGTTGAGTTCTGAATAACAAGATATAACATCGCAATTTCCAGGTCTTCATGATGATATACATTTTGCAGTTTTGAATCATGCAACAACACAACTTCTTCAGGATATTTTACTAACAACAGAATATAAACATGTGCATCACTTCTGCTTGAACTTAATATATACTTAATGCATGGCATCACATATAGTGAGCAACTCTAAAGAAATATAATCATGGGTTGTACATTTCAGTTCCAGCGAGCAAAGCCTCCAAGAAACCGTAGTCCAGCCACTCGAACATCCAAGGGCAAAATCAGGAAAGCTAGACCTGTATGTAACATTCCTTACGCTACTTATCTATTGATAGAAACAGCGACTTATAAGTCAATTCAATTTCCTAAACCATATATTGTCTACTTTCAAGTGTGTTGTCTTTTTACAACTGGTAAAAGACAAGGTGCAAAATGATATCAATATTGTTCTATGTGGGTCATTTTTTTACACAAACTCATGAAGTGCTAGCAAAAAAAGTTTTGGGTAACATTAAATTACGATGCAGATGGAACCTTCCTGCTACCTTCTTCAAGTCTTCAAAACATTAAAGACAATTACATGCACAGAACTAATGAACAATACAATATTTTCAGGGTAAGTCAACAACCCCGTCCATCAGTCGAGATGGGTCGCATGACCGGGAAGCAGGTGCTTCTACGCCTTCCTCCATTTCCTTGGCAACACCAGGTTCAGCTACGACCCCAATGACCCCAGTCTCAATAGCAACCCCAGACAGCAAGCCTGGGAGTCTGGAGAGGTCAGAGCCAACTAAATCTGAGAGGTCACAGCCAGCTAAATCTGAGAAACCTGTCAAAAAAAGCTAACAGCCTGGATAAAAATGGGGCAAATATGACAGATATTGGTGCTGAAAATAATGGAAGTAAGACTCGTAACTTAGAGAAGAGTGTGGATCGAATGACCAAGTCTAGTGATTTTAATGATTTTGATTCTGTTATGAGTCAAAGTGTAACCAGTATTGGTAGTGATATCGTGACTCCAATGAAGAGAAATGGTGTAAAAGCGAAAATTAAGAACTCTCCTAAAAAAGAACGTAATGAATCTCCTTCAAGAGTGGCGAAAAATGGTGAAAAGGAATCAAGAACTGATTCACCATCTAGATACAGAAAGAAAACAGAGTCGCCAGTAGCTAGACGTAAAAGAGAGAGAAAAGAATCAAGTGAAGTAAAAAGACAATCTCGGGATGTACAGGACGAGAAAGAATCTAGTAATTCTATGCCAGCAAATAGGTTGTCTGGGTCTGCCTCAAATGCTAGTAACAATATATTTTACTTGATCGACCCAACTGTGAAAAATAAGTGCAAGAGTGTGGGTGAACTTGCTGCTGAAAAACGGAAGTCGGGGAATTTCACACCTAGTACAGAAAAAGGTGAGTTTTCATTGAAACTTTTAAGTAGTCATACAAAATTGATTCATGTTTCTAATGCCAAAGCATGCAATGCATTACTTATATTATATTCAGTGTTCTCAATAAGAATCACTGTAACCAGTCAAAACATAAACATAACAGGCCTTCTTAACTTCACTTCTTACAATATATAATTTATTTATTTTGAACCAGTTATATTTGTAGAGTCCTTAAAGCTGCACGCTCACAGATTGAAAGTTTTGACTATTTTTAATTTTTTGTCTTGGAACGAGCCAATTTTTGCGAGAATCCATGGAAACCAGTTATATAAGATTGCTGACAAAAAATTAGATCGCAGATTTTTATATTTAAGTTCAAAAATTGATGTTTTATGCATTTTTCTTAAACCGCTAGTAACGGTTTAAGCCATAATACATTAACTTTCGAACGGAAATATGAAAATGTGCGGCCTGATCTTTTGTAAGCAATCTTATATCATTTGTTTGCAGATATTTACGCAAAAATTTGCTCATTCCAAGACAAAAAATAAATAAGTTGTAAAAATGGTAAATCTGTGAGAGTGCAGCTTTAAAGCAAGCTGCCAGTTTTTATTTGGGCCATCTTGTCAGAGCTTATAACAAAATATCATTGGATCAAGAAATTCACATAAATGTGAAGCAGTCAAGTTTTACTCGGAAAATGCTACCAACACTATCCAATAAGGCAAATACCGGTAGTTTGGAAATACCCGGTAGATATTCTTACAACTTGGAAATATCAATTCAAAACTTTGTTCCTATGATATCATAAGCACGTTCAAAAGATGGCCCCATTGAGAACACTATAAGCTACTTTAAAACAATGTCTGTTGGGTTACTTCTAGTTGTTAGCTAGTGAGATATAATGACAAATAAGAAGGCATGACATGTATTACAGATACTCAAGCAGAGAGTAAGGTAAAACAAACAATGAAATGTTTAGTATAATTAATGTGGGCATAGAAAGAGTGGCTTCCCGATGTACAGACATGCATGAAGCTTCAAGTATCTTTAAATGCTGCAACCCAATATCATATTGGCTGATATTAGATAGGACCTTTCAGTTCAAAAGATATTTGCCTGCAATCATATATCATCAAGCATGCATTACAGAAAGCATGTTATGTTGAGAAGTATCCATTAATCTACATCAATAGACAACAATTTGCTGTATGATAATACAATATCGCCCTCTCTCAAATACATATATGCTCCAAAATGTGTTGGTAATACTAAACTTAAGATACATATACACATGAATGTTATAACATATCAGATTTAAAACCATATACCTGGTAAGCATAAAAAACTATTTATAAAAAAAGATTTTTCAATTTATTTAAATTACATGATAAATTTATCATATAACTGTTTTCCAGACTGATGCCTCACTGAGTCCCAAGAATCGTGAACGCACCAAGTCTGACCCATACAAGAAGTCAAAAGTGATGGAACAGACACATCTATAGTACAGCTAGCTCACTGTCATCAAGGCTGCTTTACTGAAGAAAACGGATATCTCTGCTCACCTAAAGCACCCCTGCTAGACACTAACATTATGCACAGGAAAGTTCACACTTCAGTATCACTGAAGGGTTGGCAGTGTTAGAGGTGTGCGTCTACCAGCCATGCATAGTTCACAAACATTGTTATACTTGTTGGTGCAATTATTGAAATATTTCTGTCCAATGAATTTCTTTGCATTTCAAAACCATGAAACAAAGTTACAGAAGTTCTGCTTGATTGAACATTTACTTAAACTTCTTGAAAAATAAAATATCAAGATGTATATGAAATACTTCTGAAAAATAGAATTGATGCTGTCATTGAAGGCTTTATGTTTGCTATTTTGTTGTTGTTGGTTGTTACGGTAATGCTTATTATGTTGTTGTTACAGTTTCCATTTTGGAATTGGATCAGTATGTTTTTGTACTGTGTTACAGTTTAAACATGAACATGTACGCTTAGTAATTTTTTAAGCAGGAGACGCAAAAACGTCGCTCCAAACTGCTTCAGTAGAACAGTATTAAGTTTTATAATCTCTTAAGTTAAATAAAAGCAATCAGATAATAATTTTATTTAAACGATATAAATTTTACAAAATTGTTAAGTATGTTTTATTTTAAATTATATTTTAACTAAGATGACTCAGTTGACACCAGGCCTTGTGCCTGGGGGACACCAGTTGCCAGAGTAAATGCCCTCCAAACTCACATTCACCCAGGCATAATTCTAAACTAATGAAATCTCCTATTGAATAATTTATGATTTTTTTATGAAATATACTGTCAAAGCAACAAGATAAACTTAATAAAATTCTATTAATTTTATGAATATCATGACATTTCATATTGAAGGTACAATAAACCCTTTGATTCAAATTTTAGAAAAAGAATTGTTTATAAGAGAATATTTATATGAAGGTATTGTGAGAGAAATATACTACTAAACCTACCACCATTATTTAGTGATTGTTTAGCATATTATATTATCATGCATTTATATTTGTACTAAATTGTATTTTCAGAGTCTGGTCATATGTTTCTAGTTTTTTTGAGCTTTTGTATATCATTTGATACACATGTTTTAATGTACTTTCTGCATATGATATTTCAATAAAATATCAAAATATTAAAATTTGGGCTACTTATGAAGCGCCATGGGATTCAAGATGCAAACTTTGTTTATTTCAAAACACAGCAATCAAAATCCGATAGTTGATATGAACCCCGCTCAGGTCAGTATCCTGAGTAGAACCAGTACTGGTTTCCTCAATGAGAGACCAAGAGGATTGAACCCATAACCTCTTGGATAGAAATTAACAGTCTTACTATCTCTTTAGTGTGCACAGTTGGATTAATATTATGTTTTTAATCATAAGAATATACCGCAGGTAAATGTGATTTTTTTCTTTTTAAGTTGATAAGGGCCGTAACTCAAGAAACATGTAGGAAAGTCATGAGAAAGGACTTTCTAAACATTTGTCTATTTTCTTAAAATTTCATGTACATTAATATATGATATTATAACCTATATATATAAACATATACACATCCTTTCAATCTGTGAGAAGAATGAGTGAATCCTCAAATCTATGCTTAACACATCGTCACAATTCTGTGAGAAGAATGTGTCTATCCTTACAATTCTGTTTGTACATGTGTCTATCTGAAAATATAAGCTTTACACACACTTACAAATCTGATCTTACCTTATCTTTATGAGACACTGGCACAAGGTGGTTTGGGTTGTCTAGCTCGGGCAGGGAGATGTAGAAGCCCAGAACATCCCCCTCCTTGTAAGGCTCACTGTAGAGCTTCACGTAACTCTGGTGACTTTTGGAGCCCTTACGGGATCGCCATGAGTAGCTAAATTTGTCATAGCCACAGGGCGCTTGTAGGTTTCCTAAAACATACAGCAGTATTAGTTTGGTTCACTGTTATAAGATACTCAATAGGCACCTGCACATAATTTGTTATGAGATTTTTGAAATGACCTATACTCAATTTGTTGAGAATTTAAACATTGTTTTAAGACAGAATATATGTAGTTTCTAGTTAGAACTTAACAGCAACCTAGGTCAAGATATAATAATTTTCACCAGACTGGAAATTGTAAAATTGAGCAAACCTTTCAGTTCAAAACACCATTTTACAACACAATCTACAGAGCTAAGTCCCATACCCTGTTGCTGGGACCATCCAATCCTTGTGGCAGTGTTTTCTGGCATCTCATCCACTTGGACCTCATAGTACCAAGAGCCGCTACGAACACCTGAAAGATTGGAGTCAAACAGGTTAATATTACACTTGTCCATATACAAGCGCAGGGCACACTTCAAAACTACCCCGCTATATGCTAGTTATAATAAAAAAATTATTGTTTATAATAGTATTAGATTTTCTGTTAACTTCCATAGAAGGGTAGTGGGTTATATAAAATGTGCCTGAAGTATAATGGGGACCATTATTTACAGCAGAATAAGCTGCATTTTACAATTTTTCGGTCCTGTTCATCATTGTCCATGTCCCAGAATCTGACCTTGGTGTGTCTTTAGGGCATGCATGTCCATGGGGACAACTATAGCTGTCACAGATTTGATGAGTACCCTCAGACACAACATGGACATATGAATGGTTAAATGTCATGTTACTGAATTAGCAAGATGACCATGTGCATTATAAAGCTGATCATTGCTATGAATATTCATGAGTGTAGACGCAATAATTTTGGAGCTGCATGCAACTAGAATATTCAGACAATCTTCATAACTTTTGTTAGACAGCATGAAATATCAAACAAATCGAAAGAGCACAACATCACATGCTAATCCAACATAGTGATTTCCCATTAAGTTTCATGAGTGAAGGTGCAATACTGTTGGCGCTACATGAGACGCCATTTGTTCCTGACACAATGATGAATGTGGCGACTACATAATTTCATGAATGGCTGAAAGGACAATATTCAAGATTTCAGATAAAAAAAACACTGCTTGTTAATTTAAAACCTTGAATCATGACCCTTCTTACCTTCAGTGACAAGGCAACCAAATACTTTAGCCAAAAAACTTATCCAACCATTTCAGCAAAATTTGTTAGTTAATATTTACTTACTGAAAGAGTTTCGTAACATATGTGTGTTCAGAACAAGGATGTTATTATGCAAAACTTATTCCAGGGAATTATCCACTCTTACCGTGAGTGGCCCTGATCATACTGTAACCCTTCTCCCCTGTCACTGACAGTCTGTCATCTGATATCTTCAACTGGGGAGCTGGAAAGAAGAAAAAGTGCCTTAAAATGTAAAAAAAAAAAATCCTATCAAACCACAGTAACAGCAAAATTATACGAGCCACACACCTTGTAAGTGACTTTTTATAAGCAATCATTCTTGTAAAATTATGTTTGCTTGTTGTAGTAAAATACGAGAATTTTCGTCTGATGCATTATAAGGGAAACATTTATTCTAAATAAAGGAAATCATTGATTCACATAACATGCTTTATAAATAATGGTCAGCAGAAGAAGAGCAGCAGACGTCTTTAATGATAAAATGAAAGGCATTTTATGTAAAGTATATAACTCAGTAATCATACCACTCCTAAGCACTTAACCATATCTGTAGAATAGGAGATGTTTGCATACAGGCATTAATAGGAAAAAAAAACTTATTTAGTACAGTACATTTATGGTATGAAATAGGAATTGATTAATTTGTCAAATGCAAAAAAAACAGAATCTTATTTTGTAAATTTTTGGCCAATTTGGACCAATTTCTTTTTCCAAAGATTCATGGGCAGTTTTTTTATTCTAATTAGGAAAAATAAATACTTTCTGGTATTAGATGAAACTAACAACTATAAAAGCTAAAACTAGAATTCCACAAAAAATAAGGTGTTGCCTTTCGGGAGTGCCTATCCTTATTCTAGTAAAACTCATCAATGACCTTGACCTTTGACCTACTGAACAAACACTGTTCATACCAAGTTTGAAGAATCAACAATAGGTCGTTCAAAGTTATTGATCGGAGACAGAAGTGTATCTTCAGCACTGATGATGTCAGGACAATAATAACAACCCACGGCAAAGTAATAAATATGTTTGCCATGCTTTGCAGGCGACACTAAAAGCTGTGAGCTTTTGAAGGTCCTATCCAGTTCATGATTTCCTGCCCCCTTAACTCTACTGTTATATCTTACAATTATCATGTAGATCTAGAGGAACCAGTGAGCATAGGAAAAGTTCTACACAGGTATGGATTTCCCAACAACTCAATTTTATTGTCATAAACTAACCTCTATCATGCAAAGCCAGAAGAACCTGTGAACCCAGGAAGGTTCTATACAGGTATCCAGGTATGGGTTTCCCTGCCCACTCAACACTCTCGTCGTACGCCTGTCTGTTGGGGGCATGTGGGTCAGGCTCAGCTAGGATGTACCGGTACCCGTCTTTGTTGAAGGGGTGCTCTGTAGGGTAGCCATGGGGAGCCAGACGGGCAAGGTTCAGCACATCTCTGATAAAAGTGATTTGCAATTGTAAAGTATAAGCTCATAAATGTTCTATTTCTACTGTTTTTTTTGTTTTATTTTTTTAAATATTTTTGACAAAAGAGACATCAATTTGATGATGTTTTAATTTTAATTTGCATTTAAAGCAGAGGACATTTTCATAATCAAAGAAACTAAACTGAAGACCCAATACATCACAAATTGTTCTAGCATTAAACATATGTCATGACTTCCAGTAAAGGAAAGATAACAAGCTATAAAACTATCTTATTGAACAAGCCTTAAATATTAGAATATAATCTTCCAGCCCAAATATATAACAAACAAGCAAATTTGTTAAATTGATATCCCCCCCCCCCCCCCCCTGATTGGGCTTAGTCAAGGAATGGAAATCAATTGTTGATGAAATATATATATGAGTTTGAGTTTGATTGCAACTGTTTGAAAAAAAAAAAAAAAATATTGTATATATAGTAACATTTAGAATTGACCAAGAAACCTAGTTTATGACTCCATGTTACCCAGTTCCAAACTAATCTAAGATTTAATCAAGGCAAACATTCTGATCAAGTTTCATGAAGATTGGCAGATAATAGTATATTGCCAAAAATATAGCCTCTAGAGTGTCCACAAGGTTTTTTTATGATTTGACCCAGTGACCTCATTTTTGACCCCACGTGACCTACAAATTTCAAACTATTCCAAGATTTCATTGAGGCATTCTGATTAAGTTTCATGGAAATTAGAGCAGATGTATTGCCTCTAGAGTGTTCCCAAGATTTCTGTAAGATATGACCTAGTGACCTAGTTTTTGACCCATATGACACACTTTTAAAACGCAGTCAAAATTTAACCAAAAGAACATTCTGACCAGGTTTGAACTTAATCAGACCAATCACCACCATAAAATAGTTTCGGACAAGATTTTTGAAAGATTTGACCTTGTGACCTAATTTTCGATCCCAGTTCCAAACTAATCTAAGATTTCATCAAGGAAAACATTCTGATTAAGTTTTATGAATATTTGACCATGTATAATGCCTCTAGTATGTTCCAGAGATTTTTCTAAGATTTGACCTAGTGACTTAGTTTTTGACCCCAAGTGACCCACTCTTAAAACGGTCGAGATTTGATCAAGAGGAACATTCTGACCAAGTTTGAACATTTTCTGATCAATGCCTACGGACGGACGGAATGATGGACGGACAACGCCAAAACAATATCCCCCTCCCGAAATCTTCGATTCGGCGGGGGATAATAACAGAACCAAGAAATGTTCACAGGCCCTGCCTTGATTCAGGCTTGCTGGCTTGTGCTAATTTCAAACACTGAGATAATTGAAACAAGAGCTGTCACAGTATGTGACGAATGCCCCCGAATGTGACATTGACATACGAACAAGGTCAGTACATGAAAAGTTCATCTTGCCTTTACGTGTCAAATACATATGGCAAGTTATTTTAAATTGCCTCTAAACATAAAAAAAAAAATACAACCCATACTTGACAACCTACACTGTTATGTCCTTATATTCAGAATTCCCTTGTGAATAAACACTTAGTGTATCTACCTTTGAGGTAAGGACATGGGTCTTGCACACGACACGTCGTCTTCGTATGTGGAACACATGTAGCAAGTGATTTTAAAATCTGTCCATACAAGGGAAAGTAACAGCCCTGACACAACAACCTATACTCTATGTCCTTATATGCAGCACTCCATTGTGAATAAACACTAAGTGTGACCTTGACCTTTGGGGTAGGGACACAGGTTTTGCACGCGACACGTCGTCTTGGTATGTGGAACACATTTGGTAAGTTATTTTAAAATCTGTCCATACAAGGGAAAGTTACAGCCCGGATACGACAACCTATACTCTATGTCCTTATATGCAGCACTCCATTGTGAATAAACACTAAGTGTGACCTTGACCTTTGAGGTAGGGACACCGGTCTTGCACGCGACACGTCGTCTTGGTATGTGGAACACATGTGGCAAGTTATTTTAAAATCTGTCAATACAAGAGAAAGTTACAGACCGGACACGACAACCTATATTCTATGTCCTTATATGCAGCACTTCATTGTGAATAAACACTAAGTGTGACCTTGACCTTTGAGGTAGGGACACTGGTCTTGCACGCGACACATCGTCTTAGTATGTGGAACACATGTGGCAAGTTATTTTAAAATCTGTCCATACAAGGGAAAGTTACAGCCCGGACACGACAACCTATACTATATGTCCTTATATGCAGCACTCCATTGTGAATAAACACTAATTGTGACCTTGACCTTTGAGGTAGGGACACAGATCTTGCACGCGACACGTCGTCTTGGTATGTGGTACACATGTGGGAAGTTATTTTAAAATCTGTCCATACAAGAGAAAGTTACAGCCCGGACACGACAACCTATACTCTATGTCATTATATGCAGCACTCCATTGTGAATAAACACTAAGTGTGACCTTGACCTTTGAGGTAGGGACACGGGTCTTGCACGCCACACGTCGTCTTGGTATGTGGAACACATGTGGCAAGTTATTTTAAAATCTGTCCATACAAGGGAAAGTTACAGCCCGGACACGACAACCTATATTCTATGTCCTTATATGCAGCACTTCATTGTGAATAAACACTAAGTGTGACCTTGAACTTTGAGGTAGGGACACGAGTCTTGCACGCCACACGTCGTCTTGGTATGTGGAACACATGTGGCAATTTATTTTAAAATCTGTCCATACAAGGGGAAGTTACAGAGCCGGACGGACGGACGGACGGAGCGATTTTAATATGCCCACCTTCGGGGGCATAAAAAAAGCCTTTTATCATGTTTACCCTTTCTTCATCTTGGTGCTAGTGACCTGCACAGTATCTTGATTTGCCTTGCGCTTCTGCCCTCTGAGTCCCTCTGAAATTTAATATGTTCACTGAAAAGGCTACCAAATTACATGTAACACAACTTCTGTGTCAGACACCTATCTCACACCTCAACAGGATTTAGTCTTGACCAAAAAACCAATGGCGTCTAATGGAACAAGCTTTTAATTGGTCTCCTTGACTCCCTTTAGTGTAGAGCACAGATTTACTAGAGCTACATGTATCCTACAAACAGGTGTGATGTCTATGTTTTGAAAAAATGCATGCAGAAAAGTAACAAAAGAACAGTTTTTAAATAAAACAAAACTAGTAAGCAATGTGGCTTAGCTTCAAGTGTCCATTTAGTCCAAAAAAAAATGATAGGGAAATCTCTAATTATGAAGCAATTTATCACAAATAAACCACATTGCAAAATAAATATCCAAATAAAGCCAAATAACAGCTATAAAAAGGCCCAAAAAGGTCCAGAATAGTTTATAAATCTCCTGCACAATCCCCCATACTCACTGTCCACAGGGACCCCGGGTTTCTGCAGCGCTTGTATCTGTGTATTTCCCTTGGTGAGAATCTCGAAAGCCGGTGTGACCTTGTAGAGGTCAGAGTTCAACAGTCCGTACTGAGTGTCACCCACGGTGGTCTCGTTACCATAGAATATGTCTGTCTCCTTGGCCTGTATGAAATAATGGGAACATTTTATGATTGAGTATACCTGTAAATATGTTGATAAATTAAATGAATTTAAATGTCACCAAATCAATAAGTCAATTTTTTTTTATTTTGAGGCAGATTTTTCATCAAATGTATTCATTTTTTGTTCTACATGGTCCCCATTTGAATATGGTGTAACACAATCGTGGCTGCAAAATGGAACAACAAATACAACTATCTCAAAATATATGTATGATTTTTTACATTTTATAAATCTATCTTGAATACAAAAAAGATGTCCCCAAAAATCAAAATTATGCAAACAAAAAAGATTTTGCTCATCTGAGGTTTTGGCATTATTTTTTTTATAAATCCTAACTGTTCAAGCCAGAGTTATGGGCCTTGCTGTACATGTGCAGTTAGTCTCTGGCAACAACTGTTCAAGCCAGAGTTATGGGCCTTGCTGTACATGTGCAGTTAGTCTCTGGCAACAACTGTTCAAGCCAGAGTTGTGGGCCTTGCTGTACATGTGCAGTTAGTCTCTGGCAACAACTGTTAAAGCCAGAGTTATGGGCCTTGCTGTACATGTGCAGTTAGTCTCTGGCAACAACTGTTCAAGCCAGAGTTATGGGCCTTGCTGTACATGTGCAGTTAGTCTCTGGCAACAACTGTTCAAGCCAGAGTTATAGGGCCTTGCTGTACATGTGCGGTTTGTCTCTGGCAACAACTGTTTTATTTGAATATCTTTGGTCTAAAGTTTCAGTAATGGCATCAAAAACCCATTTGAAGTAGGTCTAGGGCCAAATGTCAAAAAGTTTATGATATTGCAGTCATTTCAAGATAGTTGATGTCAAGGTGTGATGATATTTCAGAGAACCATCAGGTTTTATAAGACTGTTATTCTGTCCATTTAGAAATTGACACGAAGTACTTAACCATACAACTGATGTCAATTGTTTATTAATGTAAAGGATGCTTCATAATCCAACAATGAAAATATTCAATCAGGCCTTGATTTCTTGGTATATATTTAATAACAATTGAAGCTGACATTGTCTTGTTAAATCAGACCCATGATTTTATGGAGATCCACAGAGTGCTCTAGTACTATAGGTGCCAGATTGCCCCCCCCCCCCAACTCCCACCATTGAGGTTGTGGGTTTCATCCCCATCAGTTACTACTTCCTCATGATCTCTCAAAAAGGACACAGTACTAGTTCCTGCCCAGGCTCTGTGTCAGTTCATACTGGATTTAAACTATTCAACTCAGGTCAAGTGAAGATACATACCTTCACAAGCATTTCTGACATTTCTAACATTTTGCCATGGAAAGAATGCAGCCTTTTACTAGCCAACAGTTTGCTAGTTAAATCATACACCATGAATGCAAATGGTGAAGCTTGGTGTTCCTTAATAACAATTATAAAATTGTTGCTGCTGACACGTCATGAATGTGACCTGATCATACTTTATTAATTGCACACCAAACTTTATGTCACCAAATGTTTGATTTGCAGGTTCTTGCAGTGGGATTTTGTTTGATCATTATTTTATATGGGTCTATTTTGCAAGAAAATGAATATCTGAATTATAATTGTGTACCATGTCACATGAATTAACACATGTGCTGTAATTTTCAAACAAACTCAATGGCATTTCTATTCTTCCTGTCAGGTATTTAAGTTTTGAAATAGGTACTCGATGCTGAAATGGTATGGAAATATAATAATTATAATAATAATAATAATCCTACCAGTGTTTTGTTGACAGTGTTGTGCCAGGTGAGTTTCACCCTCCGAGGCATTGTGGTCATATTCTCCCACTGTTTCTCGATAAACGGAATTATCTCCTGAAAGAGAGGACATTGCACAAAAACATGGCCAAGAACCATTACACAGGTCAGTATCACTCTACAGAGCATGGTGGTAATTTTATCGAACTGTTTCTCTTGATACAGGATAATCACACAACAGAAAAAAAAGATAATTGATCAGTTCAATACTATAAGACGCCTTAAATTCCATTTAGCAGCAAAACTTCATTCTTGTATGGCATGAATGGTAAAGTAAAAAATTCAGAACCACAAAAAAAGTTTATAAAAAAAAATATATTTTGACATAGATATAGCGAAAATTACCTTTTTTTTATTTGTCATTACTTATAATAAAATCAATTATACTATAAATTTGAAAAAACTATATATCAATAATTACAAAGGGTTGAACACTAAATAGTATGCATCTTAGTGTATAAATAATATTTAAACATTTAAGCCAGTTATTAAAGCCAATTTCTGCTGAATCGATAGCTGAATAACAGACAATTTGTACCTTATCCCTGGAGAACATGACTCTGTTGTCGTTCCGGAACAGAAAGGTCAGGTTGGCAAGAGTTGTGTAGCAGATCTGTTGGAAACCTACAAGAAAATGGTACAACAAGAAAATGGTACCATATTGGGTGTTTAAACATTCTAAATCTTACTCAAGAACGCTGATGTAAAACTGGTACCAATATTCTTAGCTGACCCACTATGTTCCTATCTATGTTTGCTAATATTACATTGAGCAGCAGTGCAGATTCTATTTTACTGAAAAAGAAACACAACTGCTGAAAAATATTTTGCGAATATTAAATATTTTTACATCTTGTTTTTTATGTAGGCTTTAGTTATTTATAAGTTGTGGCTTAGCGAAGAGTGTCCACATGGTTGTTGGTATATACTTATCCTTTATGGCTGGATTGGGCTGATATATAATGAATATTCAACTTACTGGCTTGTTTCTTCTGGAAGCTCTCTAGACCATTCTCATTACAGTGCTTGCACTGGTAGATGTAGTTACACATAAATGGGATACACGTCCTGAAAAAATACATACACAAATGTAGTGTTTCTACAATCGCATGTTTATCTAATGGACTTTTACTAAAGTAAGAAATCTGTAGAAATAAATATGCATCGTTCTTGGTATTTGGAATTGAAATCTCCACTGAGAGTTTGATCTGGCCTTAAAAAAAGTTACTCTTACATGGGAATACATTTTTTTATATTGGACAATTTTTTGGTAAACTAAGGAGGTATTGCTAGACAGTCAAGATTTTTCTCAGCTTTCCGAAAAACTGGTACCCAATATAACAGCTGGTGCAGTCTGCATGATACCATCGAGAACAGGCCTGACACTGGAGCTCCACTGTTCCTAGGTTACGGCCTTTCCCACTAAAAACAAACCAGTGACGAAACTTGTAAAGCTATTTTGATGTGTGTTGAGTCTGTTTTTTTGTGTTTGTACTTGTGTATGTTATGTTTGTACATTTATGTCTTAAGTTCACTTCAGTGTCATTTGGGCCAGTGCCTTGTGCCTCTAGACAGGTTATATATTTGATTTTCGACTACTGGGCTTGTCCCTGTAGCTCTCATTGTATAATTAATTCACATATTGTAATTGTTAACTTACATGCATGTACTTAGTTTTATCTGAATATCTTTGTTGATGTTGTTCCCATGTATAGGATATAAATATACCTGAGCTGTATACAATAAAAACAAGAGCTGTCACAGAGACAGTGCCCTCGACTATTCCGCCGCTTTTCGGTGTATGGATTGAAAAGTTTTGGCGAAACATGCATGGATCACTGTTTGATTAGATTTCAATGCAATACATGATGTGCTGAGATATTTACATAAATTGAATGGAAAATATTTGAGGTGGTACGCAAACTTTAACATAAATTTTAAGTCGAAAAAGGGGCATAATTTTGTCAAAATGCTTAATAGAGTTACCTCCTCCTGTGTACAGGTTGGGGGTATGATGGTGAACAAGCGTGCAAAGTTTTCAAGCCACAGATGTCAATGGACTTTGAAAATATTTAAGGTGGTACGCAAACTTTAACATAAATTCTAAGTAGAAGAAGGGGCATAATTTTGTCAAAATGCATGATAGAATGATCTCCTCCTGTGTAAAAGTTGGGGGCATGATGGTGAACAAGTGTGCAAAGTTTCAAAGCCATATATGTCAATATTTGAGGTGGTACACAAACTCTTACAAAAACTTTAACTTAAGTGGTTACGGCGACGCCAACGCCGACACCGACGTTCGGGTGACTAGGATAGCTCTCCTTATTCTTCGAATAGTCGAGCTAAAAAGGAGAATGGAAGGCATAAACAGTTTCTACTGTACACAGCGGCTGTGTAGGAATTGAATCCTTATTTGCAAGATTAAGCAAGCATTTAATCTCATTCTGGAAATACTTCCATGAGGTAATTTTCCAGATTACAAGAGTGTAAGCCTGTCTGCCTCAGATGTTTAAATTCGTGAGAACTTGCAGGCTGTTCTCAAAACATAATTTTTGAGAATGTAGGCTTACCAATAGCATAGTTCCTCATCCTGCTGCATGCCTGGACCAGACGGATGTGGGAGTCCACCAGAGTCCATTGTATCTAGACACACAAGTTTAACACATGAAAACAAACAAATATCAGAGAATAGTTTCAATAATATTATTTTAAACCCAGTAAAAAACCCAGACAGTATGAAAATGATTCAGTTTATGGAGATTTTGCATTTTTGGACCATAGGAACAAAAACAAGGGCTGTCACAGAGACAGCATGGTCACCCATTTCCCCGCTTTCAGCCAGAATTCCTAAGTCGAATACATGTAATAAAGAAACATACATGCAAGATAATTATCTGAAGTCACTTGATTAGCTGAGCTAAGTAGTATGGATGATTGGGAGCCATTGTATAAAGTCTCAAATGTAATACATGAAGTATTATCTGATATATTGACTAATTGATTAATCAAGTAGTTGGATAGTTGGGAACACATGTCTAAAGTGTCAATGCAATACATTATGTAATTGTATTTTCTGAGATATTGACTTAAATGTGGTAACATGCAAAACTCAAACAGAATTACTAAGTTCAATAATAAAGGGACACAATTTGCATTATATTCAAAATAGAGTTATCAAACTTGATTAATTAAGTAGGTTGGATGGTTGAATACCATTGAATATAGTTATATAATGTATTACAAGTTGCAATACATTATATAGTTACTGAGATATTAACTTTTTTATTTATATATATCATATATATATCTGCTTACATGCCAAGCCTTCAACTGGTTAAACCATATAGTTTGGATAATCATAATAAAATAGAGTTGTGTCATTTGATTAAGTACGCAAGTTAGATGGCTGAGAACACTAGTGTGTGTTAAGTTCCAATGCAAAAACATAAAGTAGTTGCTGAGATATCAACTTTAATGTGCAGTGCTTACATGAAAACCATTACCATGGTGTGGCAATTATGCCAGGGTGAAGAGAATAGATCTACTTATTCTTCTAATGGTTGAGCTAAAATGAGAGTGGGACTTGAATAAATTCCACTTAATGGATATGTTACTTAACCACAATTTAATTTTTACCGCTTCAGAGTTTTTGACGATTTTTTTAATTTATGACTCTACGCGTCCATATCCCACCTGTTGTTTTCTAGCCAAGAATGACAGATCCCAGCGCTAAGTATATTGAGCGGAAAGATAACAAGCACCTGCTAGATGGATTCAAAATGGCGATGCTTTATTGACAGAAGTCGATCTAAATTAAACTAATTACCGTAAATGACTGGGTATAAGACGATAGGGGGTATTAGACGCAGGGAAAAAAATATGTGAAAAATCGAGAAAAAAACTTTTAATCTATGTTTTTGGTTAAAAGACGCATAGAAAAAATGTCAAAATCGTCCGGCATTTTCAGCCACCATGTTTGTTGACAGTGACAAAAAAATTTTTTTTCGTGAAAATGGCGATGGTTATCTTTAAAACCATACAACCATACTGTCGAGAATGAAAAGTTATGTTATGCAAAAAATATTTTGACAGTGCCCAACTTTGCTTTTTTATATGTAAGTTTGATTATTGTTTAATTCAATTTATTATTCAAAATAATATTGAATACCGTAATTCACAAGAGTGCGGACACCATAAATTAATTATTTTTTTCGCTCTCCGAATACATAGAAAATTATCATTTTTACATTTTATTTACATGTTTGTTTAACCTGCCTTTTTTCTTCATGTTTGCTTTTTACCACTTATTAATTTATCCGTAGTAATCAATGGTCATAAACTTATTTATTACGCCTATAAGTGTAAATCCTTCATGAAGTTAATTAAAACACCATTTTATACATGCACTGAACTGAATAAACACATTCTATCGGCTTCAGATCAAAGAGTCACACTGTGTGACGTCACATAACTTACAGTTATACCCACGAGGATCTCGTGGAGAGCATGGACATTGCTATGCAGGATTAATGTATAACTGTACGATTATTGCTTCATATAGTCTATAAGTGTGGTACAAGTTTAAAAGCTTATTGGCAGATCGTTTTACAAACATGCCATGTCTATGTTTTCTTAATCCCTTGATTGCCCTTGTTGTTTGTTTAATCCTCAAATAAATATATCACACTTTCTTTTCAACAGGCAATAAATCGTTTAGGATGGGTAGTAACTAATTAAATTGTCTCAGTGGTGTATACGGTAAGGTAATCTAGCCAGGCATTGTAAAGATAAAAATCAATAATCTTCGTCTGTGAAACTTGGTAACTATGAAAGTTATGATTGATGTCCTTTGGGTGCCCGAAAATTAGGTACGCAAAATAAATTATTTTGGGAAATAATTATTAAAAAAAAATATTTTTTGTTGATATTATAAATGTCTTATGATATACCGTATCCCGATCTTCAACTACCGTTTTAACCCGTATATACTCGATCAATATGACGCGAGTAACATCCCTTTCTACATAAATCTAAACAAACTTTCGGCTTGAAATTGACCTCAGAAAAAAAGTTCAAAAAATTGTTACTGGGTATTGTACGCAGGCATTTTTTTGCATCAAAATCTGAGGGAAAAAAGTGCGTCTAATACCCAGTCATTTACGGTATTTGTGTTTCATTAAACACTTGGGTGTAATAAGTTAAAAGTATTGGCTAAAATAATTATTGTGTAACTTTTGTGTTTTTATTTAACAGTGAAGTGTTTAGTATTGTGGAGTAACAGTTAGAAGAATATATTTTACATTGATATGGATCAGCCGACTTGTGGCGTTTAGGGAACAAAATGAATATTCAAATGTTAAAAAAGGGTCCTAAACCCGCATTATTGTGGCTAGGTGCTCTTCTGACTATATAAACTGGGCAGCTTGTTCTTACCAACAAACACTACACACCTTCCCCAGTTGACTCAGGCACTCCCGTCTTTTACTGATGAAACCAGTATAGAAAGTAGTTTATGTTTATTATTTTATCATTTTTTAAATAAGCTGTGAAGTATTGTGGGTACTAGAAGAACAGTATAATATTTAAAACTACTCCTGACATCCCTACAATTCTTCCATCACCATCGGTACAATTGTATTCATGACTCCAGGTAGCCACAATAATGCGCGTTTAGGGAACATTTTTTAACATTTGGATATTTATTGCGTTCCCTATAACGCCACAAGTCGATTTATTTATACCAGTGTAAAATAAAATATTAGACTATTATATTACAACAACACTGAATTATTAAAAGAAAACATAAAAGGGACACATAAATGATATACCGGTTAATACCTTTTATTTATAACTTAAGTTTTCCATGATAAACTGACGCTGATCGGCTTCTGTCAACTTTTCACTGCCATATTGGGTTAGCCACTATTAGTATATTTATCCTACGCAGTGACCTCCGCTGTTGGGACATCGATATTCTTGATACATTATTCATAAGGTTGATTTTTTCCCGACTGTTTTCCTGATAAGTATATATATATATAAATGTTTTTGTTTTATTAAAGCTTTTAAAAAACCTTATTTATATGTGTTCACATTTTTATCAAATATTGATGCCCTTAACTGAAGATGACTACCTGATTTTAAATGCGCATTTTATTAGTGGAGTTTAACCGGAACAGGTGCGCGTTATCTTTGCGCTGGAATCTTGGCTAGGAAAACAACAAGTGGTATATGGACGCGAAGAGCCGCCAACACAAAAATGATCAAAGACTCTGAAGTGGCTGTTTATATGGACTAGACTCCATGATGACAATCATACCTTTTGCTCAATTATGTCTAACACTTTTTTTAGAAAATATCTGTTGATAACAGAACCCCTTTTTACCCAGTACAATAAATGAAATAACATCGCTGTCACTTTAGTTTTGAATCCAATTTGAGGTAAAAAAAAAAAAAACATGTCGCGAAAATGTATAACAAATATCGATAACTATTTTTCTTTTTAAATTTCAATGAAATCATCATAATTCCTCTAACTGTCTTACTTATTTCAGTAAATGGATAAAATTTGCAATGAAATAAGCTTTGCATGTCGTTAAAATATGATAAAACTACTAATTTATTTATTTACAAACCTTAACAAAACTTTTATCCCTTGTGAAATTGGCAAAAAGGTTAGTGACAACTATAATGTTTTCAGCAAGTATGGTTGAGGAATTCTTGATTTTGTCTACTAGCATAAGATTCAGATATTTCACAGGAACTTGTACTTGTAATTATTGCAGTACTATAGTTTCTTTAATGAAGAAAAAGTGCATGCAATTTTGTTACCAAAAATCTAGCAGCAAAAAAAGTTATGCCTTAAACATTCATCTGTCTGTTCATTCATTATTCAATCAATCAATCAATCAATCAATCATAAATTAATCCATCCATCCATCCCCACGCACTCATCCCCACGCACTCATCCATCCATCCATCCATCCATCCATTTATTCATACATTCATTCATACATTCATTCATACATTCATTCATTCATTCATTCATTCATTCATTCATTCATTCATTCATTCAATATATTACATAGTAGAAGGGTAAACAAAGAAGAAACAAGTCAGGTTTTGTTTTGTTATTTTTATTTATATATATATTTTTTGTCAATTTATATAATTTATAGCATCAATAAAACATTGACAAAGAATTAAAAATATGGGGGAAAATTGTTTGTATATCATAACATGTATAATAAAAATATTTTTTAAACTGAATCCAAAATATATCAAAATCATTTTCACATGGCTGAACAAAAACAAATGAAGAGTAATAAAAAATGACATTGTGAGCGATAATAAATCCTGTGGAGGCAATCTCACTATATAGAGAAAAAAAAACAAGATTTATCAAAGTGATTCAATTGAAAACAAAACTAATCACAATGTGTACACAATTTTCAATAATTTTCAAATATACTTCCATTTCTGCTTGCTTATGATGCACATGTCTGTATTTCTATAGACCTTTCAATCAAGGATAACCCAAGAAAGTGCAAGCACTTATTCCCAAAGGGGTCCTTTGTTTTTGCTGAAGGGACAGCACACGGGAGAGACAGTGTGGGATACAAGGAAGTCTGTGTGCGATACCCTAGCTCTTTTTCGAAGAGACAACTTGGTTCTTTAACGTGCTTGGTGTAAAGCAATGATACACAGGGTACAACTTTCCTGGATTAAAACCAGTACTGAGTACACCACTTTTCCAAGCACTACCCTTGAAATGCCGAGCGCCAGGCAAGTTAGCTACTTGTACCAACTTTTAACATCTTTCGGTACAACGTGGCCAGGGATCAAACCCATGACTCCCGCTCAAAAAAGTAACTTATCATTTCTTCCACAGGACTTACTGACACTGAAGAGTAATCATTATTTTGGTAAAAGAATCAGGGAAAATAAAATGTGTAAAATGAGCTATAAGATTCAAAACACATCAACATGTATACAAAACTATATTTTGATGATATTGCACTGTTTGGATGTAAGCTGTTACAAACTAACAAAAATATTAGACATAACAAAATATTCTAAAAAAATGTATCAACCAAAGAGATTAATAATAATATCTGTCAGGTGTTCCCGTTCCGGATAGAAAAATCTGACCCGAGGGCACCTGCATTGCCAGGTAACGAGGCTTGCCGAGTTACCAGCTACGCAGCGTGCCCGAGGGTCGGATTTTTCTATCCGGAACGGACACACATGATAGATTTTTTTTCTAGCATACATTAAATTACATTTTTTGTGAACAAAATACATAAAAAAGCGCATTTTTGTACATATCACCAAAAAGCGCGTGCGATGATGTTTACTGACGTCATGACGCGCAGTAATTTGTATTCACTGCATATGTCAGTAAGTTCCTTCGACATCACGTCTTTTAAAGGTTATTTTGTTTTGTATTTTAAATTTTATTTTTTTAAAGTTAATGCAAATGGAACTCATCTATTTAAATCTCATAATCATGGTTACATTAAGTGTATTATAAAAGAAATTGAAATTATTATGTCACAGCGCGTGACTCATCTGGCATGGGGGGATGCCAGATGGAGTTTTCCAGCATGGCTGAATTCACCAGAAATGCCTATCCGGTGTGCTAGAATGTTAAATATGTCACTGAATAAATTTATTAAATACAATATTCTTCTTCTACACCAGTAAAAGTTTAAAGGAGCCCTCCCATAGATCGGCACTAAAATGCATTACTGATAAATCAACCTTTAAGTTGAGCACCTGCAGTAAATCTCCTGAAAGTATTATAGAAATGTCACCAGTCAACAAGTTTTCATATGCCATTTACATTTACAAAAATAATTTACAAAAATAATAATAATAATAATAATATGAAAATACAAAGATTCATGCATTCATGTGTGTTTAAAAGCACAAGTTAACAACGGACAAGTGGAGTCTAAAAAGATATCGCCAAACTGTACGCAGCTTCAAACAAAGATTTCGTATATTTAAGCTGAAATCTTATAGAGGATAATTGTTTGTTTCAGAGTAATATCATCATATTTTTTTACCGAGTGAGCACCAAAAGATATAATTCATGAGTGGCATGGTGTTCAAGAGGTGAAATATATTTCTATCTTATACTGAAACAATTTTTATTATATCCCTTGAATTGGATTTTAAGGTCATTTAATAACACTTTTTAGAAAAACAAACCAAATTGATTGTGCATGTAACATCATTTTGCAAATAACGTCGTTGTGTCCCAGCCCTTTGCATGCAGATGTTTGATTTAAAACTGAGAGTGGGCTAAAATTGAAACAGTGAAAAATATAAATTTTTATTTCACCGATAAATCTCTATAAACCACAGGAAAGCATATAATAAATATTGGTATTAGTTCTCTTTAAAATTGATTTAGGCTATAAAATTTGTGAACACATGATCTTTATAAAAAGAATGTCAGAACATAACCATTTTATCAGCCAAAAAACAAAAATGATAAAATTGCACATTTATCATTCATATTTTTACCAAATCTTAACAAATACATAATATGTCATAAAACAATAACACACTATGAATAAGTATTTACATTTAGCTAAGTAATGCCACCTAGATCAAAAGATAACGCAATCATAATGCAAACAGTTGTGACATTGCATTAACAAATAGAATGCAAAGTTAATTTATTTTCCTAAATGAAACATACTATTTTACAGTGAAATAACAATCATTTTTGCAAATCACAAATTGTCCAGTGCCTTGACTGCTCTATTGACATATTATTTTGACCAGCAAAATATCAACATGGCACAAGATTGTATGTGTAACCATTTCTCATGGTTGCTTATTTCTTATTTCCCATAGTAGCTAATAACTATTTCCTATAGTAGCTTTTCATTTTTTTCCCATGATAGCTATTTACTATTTCCACGGACGCTATTTACTATTTCCACGGAAGCTATTTACTATTTCCATGGAAGCTATTTACTATTTCCCATTGTAGCTATTTAGTATTTCCCAGGGTAGGTTTATATTTTTTTCTAACCATGTGCATTGTGTACAAGAGTGGTAAAAAATTGAAGTTCTTGAAGTATTGTGTAAAATTCATATTGCCATTTTGTCCAAGCAAAAAGTAAAATCAATATATGATTACTAAAATATATTAAATATCAAGGGATTTAACTTCGAGAATGTATCTTAGAGTTATTATTATACAAATGGGTACAATTATATGCCCATAAATTCCATTAAGATTTTCAGGTTTTTTTTTAAATATTTTTATACAACATTCTTGTGTGTCAATCAAGATAATCAGGAACCAAAGAACAGTTTGTTTTTTAATTGTGCACAAGTGCTATTGCCATTAACCAATTTATCAATTGTATTACTTTGTTTTTACAAATTGTTATAAAACTGGCATCATATCAAGGGATGCAATTTAGTAAAAAATGTGTCTAAGAGTTGTGATTCTGGTACCACTCACAATAACACATTTCCATTTATTTATTATGGATGATTCAAGTTACATTCTTTTCAATCTTAAATTAGCCAAGTTAATTGAAAAGTAAGTTCATTACTAAACTCTTTACCGGGTATTTCAAGGGAGACAACAAATGAACAGTGGCCCACAGTGTTATGGATTTTGTACTGTGCCCTAGTCAAACAGGATATTTATATTTTTTTTAAATTTCCATTCACTTTTTTCAATATATTGTGCTTAATTAAGCATTTGTTCAAAGTATGGGAGGTCATTTGGTAACAATCACTCAGTGGGTAATGGTTATAGTACTACATATATGTTCACACTGCAATAATTATATTGATGCTAAAGTCCCCTATAATCTCTTTAAAAACATTTCCAGTTCTGTGAAAAGTAATTTGATTTGCTAGGTTTTGTCAGTTTACAATTGGGCCATTTACCTGAAATTATTTAAAGGGACTCGCTCATGTGTAAAATGCATGATTTTGTTTGTTTGTTTGGAATACAAAATGAAGTGTGTCAAATCATCAGGGGTGATTAACTAAGACAGCTGGAACCCTTCAACAAATGTTGAAATATGCTCATATATTGGCCGTGACTTCCAAAACTGGTGCTAAGGCAATTCAACAAAAGGCTGTAGCGTGATTGGTTGATTGACATTATCACGTGTTACATTCAATGTACGAGTCCCTGAGGTAAAGTGGTTAAGATATTGTTTTTCTTTTTTCTTGTCTGTACCAGCCTGGGTTTGCTCCCCACAAAAAAACTGATTTTCTTTTTATACTTAAATTGTAATTTTTCTGCCATTTCGATATCAAAGAGTACCATAAACTAATTATAATATAAGTGTTTCATCTGCACTACCGGGAAAACTTGTTTTTGGTGCCAAAACATGAGCGATTTGCTTCAAGTTTGAGTTACATTACTTGTCATAAAAGAGCATGTTGTTATTCGTTTAATAAAGTTTGAAGCTGACATTTTTAATGGTCTTAAACTGTAGATGGTCAGGCAGACACATGGACAAACAAGATGATTATTTTGAGGCACATGGTTTTTAGAGAGGCCCTAGTTAATGACATAATGAAACAGAGGGCATTTTAATCAGAAGCTTTCTAAATGAATAAAACAGATCTCGACAAGCATTCCCCTTGGCAGAGATATGAGCATAAACACCAAAACAGCGCTGTGTCTGAGTGTCAGGTTGGATTGAAGCCTGGTATACTTGAGAAGGCCGGGCTTGCTGAAATATAGGAAATATGGATACTACATTATATATACAATCTGTAGAATAAGTTGCGAGTAAGTAATTTTTCATAAGCACACAATTAAGATACAGTCCGCAGAATTCTGTAAAGAATAACCACATTTTCATTTCCATAAAATATTTGTAGCAATTTCCAAACCATACAGGAAATTCAGGTGTTAAAGGCACATGAAAATATATTTTATCTTTTAAGTATTGTCCCCAGTTTTTTCCTCTATATAACCAAAGGTAGCTATGGTATAGCTTCCATCTATTAACCAACAGCACATTTATGACAATAAATACAAAATGCAGCGAGTAAAAACTTAACACAAGTCCTATATTCCTAATACAAACTGCTCACGTACACAGGAGGTTTTGTGGCACCCTAAGCACAGAGGTGGTATGGTAGATGTCGATGTTGAGCGCCTCCTTTGCCACCCATTGGGGACACTTCCACTTGCCCCACTGTAAATAGGTATAGTTATACATTAAACATTACACACATGGGAACCTCGCTTGGTCTCGTCACTTCCAAGAGGTAGTTTGTCTAAGTAATCCATTTCATTAAACAAGAATGTTCTATTATTCATTGACAAAATAAAACCCCTTCTTTTATCAATTAAATGACTAATTGAATAATGTTAATTTAAAATTCAAACAAAATAATGATATCCACCATCGAATGTTGAACTATATAAGAGTGTTTTCTTTCTTCCCGTAAGAGCATTTATTCTCATATTACAATTGGAAACCAGTTAGCGGAACTAAATATGCAAGCTGAATGTGCATACAGATAAATAACAAGAAGGTTTTTTCTGGACACACCAACTACCCCCAACAAAACAAGACCACAATCTTGCGCAACAGTGTCAACAAGAGCAGCTTAGCAAATGTTAACATATCTTTATTTCACAATTGTTGTAACTAAATGAAATTCAAACTAAGGACAATGAACCTCTTTGTTCTTTGGCGGCCATATCACAGCTACGGGCACCTTGAGATCAACTTTGTCGTCGTTAGACAAGGTCACTTCCAATTGTACCTCATACCAACACTGAAACAGCAACAACATTTACTTTATTTTAAGTTAACTGCAAGAAATAGTTTGCAGTACTATCATATTACCACCACATGTGTACAGAATATATATATCATATCACCACCACATGTGTACAGTATATATATCATATCACCACATGTGTACAGTATATATATATCATATCACCACATGTGTACAGTATATATATCATATCACCACATGTGTACAGTATATATATCATATCACCACATGTGTACAGTATATATATCATATCACCACCACATGTGTACAGTATATATATCATATCACCACATGTGTACAGTATATATATCATATCACCACCACATGTGTACAGTATATATATCATATCACCACATGTGTACAGTATATATATCATATCACCACATGTGTACAGTATATATATCATATCACCACATGTGTACAGTATATATATCATATCACCACATGTGTACAGTATATATATCATATCACCACATGTGTACAGTATATATATCATATCACCACATGTGTACAGTATATATATCATATCACCACATGTGTACAGTATATATATCATATCACCACATGTGTACAGTATATATATCATATCACCACCACATGTGTACAGTATATATATCATATCACCACATGTGTACAGTATATATATCATATCACCACCACATGTATACAGTATATATATCATATCACCACCACATGTGTACAGTATATATATCATATCACCACCACATGTGTACAGTATATATATCATATCACCACCACATGTGTACAGTGTATATATATATCATATCACCACCACATGTGTACAGTATATATATCATATCACCACCACATGTGTACAGTATATATATCATATCACCACCACATGTGTACAGTATATATATCATATCACCACCACATGTGTACAGTATATAAACTCTAAACATTGTTTTTTTAAAATACTCACTTTTTGATCTTGTTTTGTTATGCCTGTGGTTTGAATATTTTAGAAAAAAAACAACTCTTGAACCCGAGCCGTTACTAGTGCTTATATCCCATATAAGACAATAACTTTATTCTGTTGCTCTTGTATAGTATTGAACCTTGGATCTTTTAGGATCTTTTGGGATAAAGTCCAACAACAGAAAACTGCTAATGCATCAAAATTTGTTACTGACCTGTATATGGTGTCCATTAACGGTGGGAGGGAGGGGCGTGTTATCACAACCTCTTAGAGGGATCTGTATATTGTCTACACCTCTGAAAAGCGTCAACACAGGACAGTTAGAACTACTGCAGAAGTTTTTGTTGCATGACTCCATTTAAATAAGTAATATTTACTCCTCAACTTCCATTCCTTAAATGAACTGGCTTTTGGCAATTGCCAATATCAATCGATGAATGCAACATCTTCGGCTATGTTCAGATCGCAATTCATCGCATAACAATAAACATGAAAAATATCTATCTTGTAATTGTTTGTATTGTGTCAGCAGGTTCGTAAAATATAAATCAACATTTTAGAAAGTGTGATTTTTTTAATTGTACATGTAGTGTTGCCATAAGTGTTTTTTTTTAATTTTATGTTTAAAAGTGATTTCAAGTGGTTGATCTTTTCCCGCGTTATTGTGATGTCATTTGAAAAAATGCTTCCGGTTAAAGTCGGGTCATTCTATTAACAGAATGGGTAAGAAAGGGTTACTGAAAGGTTTTCTTAAATAAAATTAAGGTTTTTTTTAACACTTATTGAATGCAATAATGAACTATTGGTATAAATATAAGTAATGAATTCCTTCGGACTCCACACACTTTGACCATCCCAATTGCATTCATACCCTGATAATGACATCAAGCCCGCAATTCATTCTTAAATAAATGTCGGATATCACAGCTTTGCTCTGTTGGACAGGATGATAGGATAAAGTCCAACCTCTGTAATTTAGGAGTTACAGTCAAACCTGGTTGAACGGTCACCTGCTTTAACAGGTCACCTGCCTTATCGAGACACTCAAAATTCCCCCCATACGTTTTTACTATATAAAGTATGTGCATTAAGCGGCCATCTGTCTAACGCGGCAGCGGCCACTTATACTTGTCCCCGTGAAGCCATAAATACACTAATTAGCAGCAACTAATCCCTTGTCACTGACAGTTCCGCAAGTAAGTTTGCCAATACACAGCTTTAATTGATACTGAAGTTGACGGAAAAGAACGACAGTCTTGGATAGTTCCGTCGTCCAATGAAAATTACCATGCGTGTTTACGAGAGATCATGTTTATAACGCGTCTTCGAATATTTCGATCAGAATTGACACACTTAATGAAGATATTTTAATAATTACAAAGATAATTGTCAAATACCGACAAAGAATGCCGGAAATGATAACTATGAATTTACAGTTTGCACTGTCACTTGATGGTGTGAAACCAGTTACAATGTGTATTCATTTCCGTATTAATTTTCAAAGTGCTCGGCTTTATGCTTCTATGAACGGATAATTACATTGCATTGTTCGGAATATTCTTTTTAATTTTGGTTAAGGCTGACAATAAAATATATCATGAGTGTTTGACTCTAAAAGAACGTGCCGAGTGTATAAAATAATTATTAGAAAACGGGCAATAGTGCAAGAAGAACTTATTATTTCTACATTTGCATTCAACCTTCTTTAATGGTACTGATGATACTGATTGTGGGGTGAGGTGGTGGTTAAGATACATAATCGACCTCTGTTTGAACAAAGCCAAAGTGTCAAAAAAGCCTAACCTGGACTAAGTGGCCACCTGTAGTAAGCAGCCACTTTTACCTTTTCCCAAAGGTGGCCACTTAATACAGGTTTGACTGTATTTAATAAACTAACCTATGGAATACAATTCCTTATGTTTCTGTTCTGACAGGGCTATGTCACATAATTTTCATTGGAATATTGGTTATGAACATAATAATCAGAGCGGTTCTGTGTCAATTCATCGTAAATGTCACTACCGTATGTATTTACAAAAGACAGTCATCTTCAAATATTTCACACAAAAATTACTTTACTTTGACATACATTTCCTCAAGCCTGATTGGTTAATTTACAGTCATGGTTAATTCATGAAAAACATTAATAATTCATGACATAACAACAGTTATAATACAAGACTTATTTGTTTGCTGCCTATAAAAACAGCTGCCCTACTGTTGGAAATGCTCCATGTCCAGCAACTGTTCACGGATAACTGATTCCCCACTTTCTACAGCAATTTCAACACGGTCTCCATTCCGCATTACACGCGCATCTTCACAAGGGGTAATCATTTCCCGCCATTTTCCCAGCAAATGGATGTATCGTAATAACTGAAATTAAAATTTCTTCTTACCTACAAGTTTGACAATTATGTATACATGTTTTTATTAGTTTGAGCTTGCCATAACATATTTCCTAATTTAAGATAAATTGAAAATTTAAACATGTAATATACATGAACATCCAATCCCTAGTTTCATATCTTTTAAGTATCTGTGATAGCATCTATCTACAGCCTTCAATTTGCATGGCATCCTATTGAGACATTGCCATCACCATCTATCAACTAATAGTTATCGTTTATTTTTGCTTTACCCAGTAATAGCTGCTGTATTAATTGTTTAGTAAAGCCAAAATAAATAATAACATACAAAATGTTGGTGGCAATGGCATATTACTTGCCAGCCTGTCAAATGTCCCGAAAGGCATCGTTGGACAGATAGCCATTAGTAATTGGGCCTATATGAACAGATATCTTTAGTTTATAACATGTTTTCATGATGAATTCCATGCAGTTTTGAAGTATTGATTGCTAACATTTTAAGAGCAAAGTATGAACTCGAAGATGATACGTCACTGCTAAACAGAGTGGTTGTTAACTCATGTCTGTTGTACTTTTAAATGAGATTGTTGAGTATTATTGAACATGTATTTATGCGAACACTTTACATAATGTTAGAGAAAATTTTGCCAGTTATCATTTTTTTCATAAAAACCTGGAATAGAAAACTGGAATGAAAAAAACTTTTATATTAAAGCTGCACTCTCACAGATATACCATTTTTACAACCTTTTATTTTTTTGTCTTGGAAAGTGCAAATTTTTGCGTAAATATCAGCAAACAAATGATATATAATTGCTGACAAAAAATCAGATTGTAGATTTTCATATTTTCGTTCGAAAATTAATGTTTTATGGCTTAAACCGTTTAAGAAAAATGCATAAAACATCATTTTTTTAACTTAAATATAAAAATCTGTGATCTGTTTTTTTGTCAGCAGTCTTATATAACTGGTTTCTATGGAATTTTGCAAAAAATGGCTTGTTTCAAGACAAAAAATAAAAAAGTTGTCAAAACCTTCAATCTGTGAGAGTGCAGCTTTAAAGAGAATGAAGAAACAAAATAACTAGAACTGGATAGCTTTTAAGAGAATGATGAAGGTAAATGGCTTTATCATGTTAACTGCATTGAAAACCTCGAATCAATAGGGTTCATCTACTGGTCATGACCAACCTGCCTTACAAGTTTGAGGTCTCTGCATTTGCAAGTTATTGATCGGAAATGGTGGAGACAAACAAACGAACAGACGGTCCAATAGCTGTATGCCGCCCTTCAGGAGCATAGAACTAGCATTAGATCACTACACTTGACACAAATTTACCTTTATTTTCAAGCTTTTGACAGCTTTATTTGTATTATTGGAAATAATGATTCTAAGCTGCAAGTTCTCTGCACTCCGGTTGGTATGTTCAAACAATCTGAAAATAAAACTTTTCATGCAACAAGGGCAAATATAGAAGTTCCTTTACAGAGTTCTATCAATCATTATGTCATCTACAGAACTCTTAAGTCCAATCAAAATAACTGTGTAAAACTACTTACATTAAAATCTTCAGAATTTAAGAAATATATTTATGGGTTTTACTCATTCCTTAAAAACAATCAGCATTCTTTTTTAAAGCATTCATTATCAAATCACACATACATTCATTTATGTATTAGTTTATTAATTGTACATGTACAGAATTATTCAGAATGCAAGTATGTCATGTATACTAGTTCACAAATCACTTATAATTAACTAATTTGGTCAAGCATTTAATTAGCAAAGATTGTAGTGCACAAAAAATGTTATGAAAATGCCAACAGAAAAAAATATTTAAAAGCGAATTATAATGCCATCATGCACACCGTGTTATACATGTACCTGGCTGTAATATGAATGTTTCGTCTGAATATTTTCAGAAAGTGGACGGGATGAGCGATATGGCAGGCGGGTGGGGGGTTGGTTTGAAGCAGTGGAATGGGAAGGTACGGCATGATTGTTACTCCATGGTGATCCTACAAGTACCAGGCAAGGGTAAGAACAAGAGCACCAAAGCAGACCCCAGTGCTAGTCCATTTTACTCAGACAACATGGGAATAACTAGCCAGAATTGTTGGTAACATTTATACATACTGTAACTCTTACCAATAACAGATGTACTATAATTCACGGGAATACCTTGAACATCTTTTTTCAATAATGGCCTAGGTATAAGTTTTTGAATGACAACTAAACCAAGACAATGACCATATCTAAACCATTTATTTTCTAAAAAATATAAGAATGTCAAGGTATCAATGTACGTAGCGGCCTGAATTAAGTAATAAAGACTAGCCAAGATATTTGATCACATATTGTTTAAATGGACATAACAATTATTGTACATGTCATGGGTATGTTCAACCTCTGTTTGCCAGATACTGATATGTTTGTACAGCTTACAGACCAATGTTGTACATGTTTCAGCCTTTTTTGCAATACTGAATGGATGTATTCCTATTTGCTAAAATACGAAAAATTAGAACATGCAAATATTTGCTTTCAAGTTCTTCATGCCTTATATTCTTAATTTTTAACAGCCACAAGCATCTTTCTTTAAAGCCAAGCTATTAAACAATGTAACTGTAAAATTGATCAAATTAAAGCAGACCCAACATCCGAATGTCAATGATAACTCTCTTTTACAACGCAGGTAAGGCAGACACAACATCTGAAAGTCAATAATAGCTCTTTATTACAACGCAGGTAAGGCAGACACAACATCTGAATGTCAATGATAACTCTCTATTACAACGCAGGTAAGGCAGACACAACATCTGAATGTCAATGATAGCTCTCTATTACAACGCAGGTAAGGCAGACACAACATCTGAATGTCAATGATAGCTCTCTATTACAACGCAGGTAAGGCAGACACAACATCTGAATGTCAATGATAGCTCTCTATTACAACGCAGGTAAGGCAGACACAACATCTGAATGTCAATGATAACTCTCTATTACAACGCAGGTAAGGCAGACACAACATCTGAATGTCAATGATAACTCTCTATTACAACGCAGGTAAGGCAGACACAACATCTGAATGTCAATGATAACTCTCTATTACAACGCAGGTAAGGCAGACACAACATCTGAATGTCAATGATAGCTCTCTATTACAACGCAGGTAAGGCAGACACAACATCTGAATGTCAATGTGAACTGTCTATTACAATACAGCAAGCACATTGACCAAAGATATTATCATCCCTGCAGATTTTTACAAAGAAATGAATGATAAACAATGGGCATAACATAGAAAATACAAAAACAAAAAAATACAGAAAATCAAGCAGTTATATGTTATCTTGTCCATGCAAAAAGCATCAGCATATAAGGAAACTATTACCACATGCAAGACCAGGATATGTGTTTAGGCCAATGTAGGGGTCTCGTAGGCTGCTAAGTCAAACAATATCTTGTGTGAGATTATGGACATTTTCAATATCAAAAACATGCAGGCAGATCACTGACTACAGTTGCTACACAGACCTACGCCAATTGCCCAGCGACATTCAAGAACAATACCTGGCAGTAACATTTATCTGGGAGGTAAAAAGAATAGCCAGCGTTCTTCTGTAGCTGACTGAAACAGCCTCAGGAATGTTAGCTTTGCACAATCTCTGAGACAGAGCTTCAAACACCATTATGGCTTGCACTATCTGGAAACAATCATGCACAACAATAGAACAGTCAGGCCGGACGTAGCATAGTATTGAAACATTCATTTGCCAAGAGATCTTCTTTAAAACATTTTCTCTATTTAAGTAATCTGGTCCACAAATATGTGATTTTTGATCCCTGGTGACCCCATGCTTTATATCGTTTGAAAGGGTTTAAAATAAAATATCAAAAATACCACAGATATATCAAACAAGATTGTTTGGCCTTTAGCTTATTTGTGGTTCAGATTTCTTAATACATAAGATTCAAAGATTCACAAATGAAGTACATGTATTCAGTTTTAAATGAAAAGTGGAGAATTTTCATGCCATGATTGTATTGGATAATTCCTATTTTGTTACTATAGACTTGTTCAGTACATGGTTAAAGGTATAAACAAAATTTAATATGACACATCACATTAGCATGATCTATGAAATAAATCAAATATTGATTTTTTTTGGAATTTTCATTACTTTTTATATTTACTGGTTTATTTCCTGTGGCAAAAGAAATGCATGAGAGTTCAGGGCCCTCGCTCTATTTCGGGGGAAGGGGCCCACAGCCTTTTTGAGGGGGAATTTTCGCGTCGTTTTCCCAAAATAGGGGAATTTGTATTATAGGGGAATTTGTATTAATAGTTAACTACAAAGGTTTCAAACAAACATTATACATTTAAAACAATCTTTAATCACTGAGTAACATTGCAAACAACTTCACATCAATTCAATCACTTGAACAGTCAACTTAGAATTTAACCATTCTATCTTTTTTTCTACCGAAGTAGGCAATGGCTTCGTTCAATTGTTCATCAGTCAAACATTCCTCTCCAATGCTGACGACCCTCATAAGCTCTTCAATCGTCTTCTGGGACATGGAAGCCCTAAGTGGCGTACACAGCCTATTCATTAACGAGAAAACTCTCTCGACCACTACTGTTGAGGTCGTGATCAAAGCCCCGACCAACATTAGATACCCCATGGCTGGGTAGTCCTGCTTGATTCCGACATCCTTCTGAATCTCCATCAGCATGAAGTTAGGGTCAGCTATCTGTTCAGGAGTAGCCTTTCTCCTGAAATTATATTTAAAAATGATAATTAATACATCATTAGTATAAATTAATTTTAATCATTTAATTACTATAATATTCAAGTTAATTTTGGCAAGCCAACATTTAGTTGTAATACCATTATATCGCACTAACATATGATTATCGTACACTCAAACGTACCGTAGAATCTTCTGTTGGTGACACGGACACTGGTTCGGACGCAATCTCGGAAGATTTCCTTTCTGAATCCTGCTTGCTAGCATCCTCACGGTCGATCTGCGATCCGGATGATGCGAGAGCGTGCTGCCTCAAAAGAACGTCAATCTTCTTACATGAAAACGCCGTTTGTTTCGTTAACTTTTTTCGATATGATTTCGAATTGTGCGACATTTTTCACAAACGGAAGTAAACAACGGAATGAATTAGTGCGCATGCGCATTGGCAAGGGAACTAACACAGTTAGATACAACGCTACTTATTATTCCAGTTACTTCCCCTAGTGCACAATGGCGCGTAGTTTAAAAATTTGACGATCTTTTTGCATTTTTTAAACCAATTTTTTAGGGGAAATTTTCAGCTCTGAAGGGGGAAATAAAGATACTTTTTCGAGGGGGGACGGCAGCCGAATTTCGGCGGTAATTTTGGAAGATCGAGGGCCCTGGAGTTATAAACAAGCATTAAATCTTTCAAAATCTAGCCTTATGCATGCATTGATTTCAATTAAAAGGAATTCAAAGAGTGTATCGAAGACAAATGGTCATTCATTGATGCAGTTCAAGTCTTACCTTAAAATTATTTTTTTCTTCAAATCTTGTTTCCAAATAAAAAAATTCTACTTTTAGATATATTGTGTTTGAAAATATTTAACATTTTACATTTGATACTGGAAAGTAAAACAAGACTTAAATTTCATTAATATAATTACAATATTTTGCTTCAAAGGATTATCATTGCAAAAGAACAAGTTTTGTTAAGAAAATAGTCAGGCCATGTTGAAAGTTTATCTCTGGCAAAAGGTGATAACAAACATATTATCAAAATATGTATAAATGAAAAATAATTACAGATAACATACATGCCATATCCCCCGGCGGGGGAAAAAATCCCCCGGAATTTCGATCCATCCCCCGGTCTCCCGGCGGGAGATAAAAATCCCCCGGAATTTAAAAAAAAATAAATATTTTTTTTATTTTATTTTTTTTGAAATTTTACATCAGGCAATAATGACAAAGTGAAACCACAGTATGTGAGTGAAACACTCCAAAAGCAAACTTTTACAACAAGTGATCAATTAATTTGTAGTAATTATCAAAGGCAAAGAAATATTACTCTTTTGGAAGGAAGAAATTAATAATATTTATTCCATTCCCTTATTGTCTGAAAGTCATCAAAGCTGATAGAATTAAGCACAATTTTTTAAAAGACTTTGGAGAAAGGTAAATTTTATTTAATTGTCTCGAAAACATATTTTACCAATGACATATTTTGTTCTGCAAGTGCATTACAGTATGACATGACAGTGTATCATAAAAATATGATAAATCATGACATAATATAATTCTGTATAATGAAAAGTAAAGAGGTTTTCAAAGCAAACTATATGTGAAAACATTTTTTCATACTTGCGTCTAAAAATACTTTAAAATTTCGCCAACTTAGACCTGCTAAAAATCCCCCTGAATACAATCAAAATCCCCCTGAATTTTCAGCCTTTTGAACAAATCCCCCTGAATGGTCTCCAGAAAATATGGCATGTATGAGATAATGAGAAAATGCACTTGCTTAAATTCAGTCTTATGGAAAGCGCATTTACTGGTAATTACTTGATTATACAAAATATTTATACGCCTTGTATTAACAATGAATTTATTAAACTATGACTTATTCAAATTGATATCACAAGTATGAGTTATATTCTGTTCCAATAGACAAAAGGTTTTTGATTTGCAAGTAAAACTTTCATTTCCTTATAGAGATGGCCCCTTTATAGCCAACTTGCCTTGAGATACTCAGCATCAATGACGGAGACCTCGAGAGAGAATTTCATACTGGCATGCCACCTCACTACCTCAGTTTCATTACATGCCTCAAATGTGCCTGAAATGAAAGGAAGAAACCCATTTGACATGGATTACTTGTATTGCAAAAGAATTACGAATTTCCACATTGTTCATTTTTTGACGGAAAATAGATAATTGGTGCTTTTAGATTGGCCAATATTGGGATATTATAGATTTATCAACATTTAGCAGTTAGTACTTACATTTTTTTATGTTTAACGTGCCATATACGCAAATATAAGAACAACACAGTAATTATTTACTTCTATCTATAAAACACTCAGTGTTCTCAATAAGAACCGGCTGCCTACCCAAAATGGACAGTTCAAATGGCAATTAACCGGTTCAAATTTGGAAAAATAAATCAATTTTAAGTAGAATAAGTAATAGCTGGTCGGTTACTTTACAATTTGAGATGGTTCCACCGAAACTCATTGAGAACTCTGGACACTTATTCTTACACTAAACAACCTATAAATCACATGTCATGATGATCCTCCGTACCAAGTTTCAGTATAATCTGCCTAAAACTGTTAAAGTTATTTGCTCCACAAACATTTTGCAAACAACAACCGGACCAACCACCCAATCCCTTAACCAACCGTATGGTGACTCCAAAATACCTCCCTCAAACTCTGTTGTTTGCAAAATAAGGGAGCCAGAGAGTGGCAGGGTGTATTTAATGTGTATGAACAGGTTTTGATATATACATGATTTTCTTTCTTAACACATACCGGTACTGTCATAATTGCCTACAACTTTCCTACCTGGGATTTCAGACGGCAGGGAAATCTTGAATGGTATGAGAGTACTGCGTATATAGAGAGGCTCTGAAATAGTGAAAAGAGAATAGTAAGCCTTCAAACTTGTAACCAATGACATTTCTGATTACTTTTCAAACGTTACAAGTATACATTGTTTGATAATTATCTTTATCTATTCATGGTTGACCTTTCTTTTAAGTACCTACAATTCACATGTATACAAACCCTGTACAGTGGTAATGTATACCACTTGAAACCACATCAAGGATGTCATCATTAACATTCAATTGTTACATATCAGTGAAAGGTTTTACTGAATGTCATAATAAATGTTTTACACTGATTTGCTTATCATGGTCCACAGGCAAACTATGTTCCTCCACATTATACCATAAATTATTTGAAGTTTAAAATGTAACAACCAAACTGCTAAACGAATCATAAGGAAAAAATGGCTAGCAAAATTTTCATGAATTATTTTATTCAAGGTTATTTTGTAAATATGTATTCCTGTAAACTGCTGAAATTTCCTGATCATTTGAAATCAATTATGTCAGATGTGAATTTAAAACCCTAGCAAAATATATACAGCAGCCAAGTATATAAAAGTTGTCCACAGATTATCTTTTACTAGTTTGCATATTAAAGGATGTACTTGGTTACCATAAATGAAATATGGGATCACAAATTTTAAACTGCACATTATTAGCCAAATTAAAAAATCGCAAAAAAGGATAGGTCTGTGAATTTAAAACAGTATAAGAATAATGAGCGTACCATCGGATTCAAAGAGTGTCTCATTGTAGCTGACATGGTGACGACATTCCTCAAACTTCTGGGAGTCAGAGTCCGTCAATACAGCATTCTTGTACTCGTAAACAACTAAAACAAAACCAAACAAGACTATTTCTAGTCATCTATTCAATGTCTGGTTAGAAGTTTTTAAGTTAAAAAAACAAATTTCCAGGATTCTCACTTGAATCTGAAAAGTGCCAGTCTCAATGGCATATTTCAGAAAAGTCAATGGGTCTGCCGTTCTTTGTCAAAGAACTGTTCTTTAATATGGGTTTTCTACATGAACTTTTAACAAGAGCTGTCACAGACAAAATAACAAATGCCCTAAATTTGGCCTTGTTGGAAGGATAGCAATTATTAAAGCTGAAGAGATGTTTGTAAAACATGTATGACCCCTTATGTCATGGCAGCCAATTAGTCATTATATGTCTGTGGGGTAATTTAAGATTATGACCAACATTTCTTCAGTTTAAAGATAGTAAGTATAGTAATTAATTCATGTAATACAATCATATAATTTATATATATATATAAATACAATGTCATGTAGTTGAACTTCATATCCTTGAACCCAAGCTATTCAAACTGTCTAACTCTGAATATTGAATGTATTCTGTAGAGTAATCAAAATACATGTACCGGTAATATCTTGACAGTTCTGACAATAGTAATGAAAGAAAATATCTACATTTACATGTAAATCTTACATGAATATGATCACTTACACTTTTCACAGCCAAGAAACTTGAGCCTTACACCTCTTCCCCCTGTTGCTGATGCAATCTTCAGGTAAACAACACTGCAATATATAATTTGGAACATGCTACAGGTAAATTGTTTGATTGGTTACTGCCTTGTTCTCCTTCGAAATGACAAGTCAACTAAAATCAATGAAATAATATTATTTCTTGCAAATTACCTTAAAGAGAGTGCCACCATCTTGACTAAATAAGTTGTAATGTTTAAATGCTGCTCCAGTTAGCAATTTCAAGTACATTTGACTTTTGACAGGATAACTTCCTTGCATGCTATGTACCATGTTGAATATCTGTCTAGGGGCTGTTTCAATTATTTTAGTCATATAAATGTAAAAAATCTGTTCAAATGTCACAAATGGCAATACATTGATTTTTTTTTTATTTCTTCAACTTTTTGTTCATTTTTGATACTCGCTGAAGTCCAATTCACTCAAAAATATGTAGCAAAATAACTTCAAACTACGACTAAAAACGACTAAGATCAGTATTGACACAGCCCCAACAGGAATACAGCCTTGAATTGAATTGATTAAAACTTTCCACTCAATCCAGTGTTCAATTTGACTGACAGGACTGTTAGCAGGTCTTGTATGCATTGACTTTGATCTTGACAGATGAAGTATATTACTGTTATACATCAATGTCCATGAAAAAACATCTGACAGTTGAACATTGCTGGTATATTTCAGGAAGAAGCTACCGAGTCGGGTGTCACCAAATCTTCTAAACATAATTCCCAGTACAAAATTTTGATGGTAAAGGCATACATATTAACAAATAATAAAATATAATGATAACAGGTACATGTACATATATAATTATATTTCAAATATATTTTAAACATTTCATATACATGAATATATTCAATAAATAACAATAACTGTATAAATATTGTTTTTGCATAAGACATAAAAAGTGGTATCTGTTGATTTTAAATGAATGTTTTACAGCTACATGTATTTAAAGTATATATATGTGACTCACTGGATATGTAGACAGAGAATGTCAAAGAAGTATTAACATTGCCCTACATGTATCTTCTTTATTCATTTAGTTTAGACTCTTGAAACTGGTGAATGATTTGGTGTTTTCTGTAAAATAGGTGTAGCATAAAACTGTTGTACATAAGCCTTAGTCTTCTCGATCCAAATAGTTACTCTTGAACATCATTATAGCGTATAACTTATGTACAAAGTTGTTATGAGGAGTAAACATGTAGCAGTCAAGGATAAAAGCAGTTTAAATCCCTGTTCATAGCTGGTGGCGGCCCACAAGCCCATCCTTCGAAGCGTCCAAGGTTGTGGCTTTAGTGGGGATCTCTGGCAGCTGTTTCAATTGAAGCATGAAAGTTGAAAAAAGGGAGAGGCAATAAACATCTGTCCTGCAGAAACTGAGACAGGCAGCACGGATCGTAAAATGCTTGATGATGGTGGTCTCGAAGTCACCAGTGACAAATCTGGGTACCATTCAGCAAACAGATATTTCTAAAAGACTGCCAAGATATACTCTGTGATGGGACTCATCAGGCTGGAGTAGTACTTGGCTTTCATATTTGTGGGGCATCTGGCAAGTTTCCTTCACTGACCTTTGTGGTCTTTTTATCCACATGCATATTACATCCATACATGTGATAACGTCCCGGACGTCCGGGATTGTCCCGGAAATCGTATCTCTTTCACGGAGTAACAGAGGGTGCATGTTTGTCCCGGAAAGTCATAAAAAAAATGAAGAAAAAAAAATCGGAATTGATTATCTTAATTTTACCAATGTAAGTCAGCCATTTTGCTTGTCCGGGACACTGGTCATAAAACACAGAAAATGTTGACACTAATCCGTTAATTTGTACGTGTGTTGTCGAGGTCATCGTCAATCACCCGATAATCGATCTATTGGCCTATTGTTCTGCTTAACTAGTCGGGGAGGGTTCTTGTATACAAATTCATTGTTTTCATATGGATTTGTTTGGTCTTATGAATGATAACTTTTAATTGATGAATTGATATTTTTCACACATTTTACCGACAAACGAGCATGAAGGTAAGTTCAAAGAAAGTGACAAAATGAGTAAAAAAACAAATTTAAACACAGAAAACATCCCATATTCCATTCAAATTTTCGAAGTTGATACGTCGTTATTGTGTTTTGAACTTTTTTTTCGAACTATCGTTGTGTATTTTTACACCGAAATCAAACTGACGATATGGGGTTTACAGGTGTTTATATAGAGTGCTTTAATCACGTGACCATGGTAAGTCACGTGATCGCTTTATACAGCCA
Organism: Mya arenaria; assembly: GCF_026914265.1. NCBI lineage: Eukaryota > Metazoa > Mollusca > Bivalvia > Myida > Myidae > Mya > Mya arenaria. Next base: position 17,797,724 of record NC_069123.1, read on the forward strand.
ATTGTTGACACGTCTCTATCAAAATTATATGCATCTCTAAACGGAAAAAAGCTCATCGACTGGAAAATCTTCTTGATCGTCTGGAAAATATTGTGTGTCATAAATTGCAAACGTTTCAAATGTGATGAAAAAATAAATATTTTGTAACGCATGTTCTCAAAAGCGCGGGAAAACAGGTGCCCATATAGTTGTTTATTTCCTGTTTTGATGAAACCGAAAGTAGACTGCATATCCTCCTGGTTAGCACTTCATTTAAAGCCTGGGAAAATATCTGGTGGTTTTATATTTTCAAGAAAATGCAGGAAAAAACAAACCATGTCTATTAAAAAAAAAAGTCTTCTCAGTCAAAATAGGTACATTTTCCCCGACGTTAAAAATGACTAAAATAGCCCCAGATATGCTCTAGAATGCACCACAGATATTCTCCATTTAAAAAAATTCTGTGGGGGGGGCATGCCCCCGGACCCCCTAGTGTGCGTTGACATTACGACGAGTGTCCCGGAATCAACCCAAGAAATTATCACATATATGTTACATCACAGTTTGACAGCAAGAATAACAAAGCACTTGCAAAAGATCTTACTGTGCCAGAGTCACTTCTTGGTGACCAGTGTTGAAAGACAACAGAAGAATGTTCAATTTGGGAAAAGTTTAAGAGTACACTGAATACATTCATATCTGATGTCGAATTGGCACGGGCTCTTGTTCGTTAGATCTGTGCCAATAATTACGTTCAACTTGACAGAGGAAAATGTAATTAAGACGCGAAAATGTATGACCAAATAGTTTTATACCCATAAATATCATCTCCTGGTTTGTATTCACATTTATTTGTACGCAGAAATATTTCATTCATTATTTCGATTCATGGATATGTCGGTAGTATGGCCATATATATTATAATAAGTCCAGTGAATTGAGTGAATGCATGCAATAACCTGTTGCGTAAACACTAATGATCATAACATTATTCGCTCAAAGATCATAATGTTTATAAACTGTTATGTTTATAAACGTATAAACTGTTGTCTGCAGCTTGAACTCTTAGAAAGCAGGTTAAAAACGGTGGAGGTTATATGGGAGACGTTTTCTCATTATTCAATGATAGAGGGGATTCAAAAATGGATAATGTCGTAAAATGACTTATTTGCTACATAATGGTTTAAAGCTGTCTATGGGTATAAGATAACTATATGGGAAGCAGTTTTGATATATCTTGGCCGTAATTACTAATATGATTACTATATTGAAACGAAGTGTTGACTATATGGGAGTCAGTTTTGGTAAAAAAGAAAATCCTTACTATATGGGAACCAGTTTTGGTAACTCAACGAATATATAATCATATAACATAAGACAGTTGATAAAAAGGATTCAGTGTTTGTTAAATGCAATTTATGGGTATACAATTACTATAAGGGAGTCAGTTTTGGTTAACTGCAATTTATGGGTATACAATTACTATATGGGAGTCAATTACTATAAGGGAGTCAGTTTTGGTGAACTGCAATTTATGGGTATACAATTACTATAAGGGAGTCAGTTTTGGTGAACTGCAATTTATGGGTATACAATTACTATATGGGAGTCAGTTTTGGTGAACTGCAATTTATGGGTATACAATTACTATATGGGAGTCAGTTTTGGTGAACTGCAATTTATGGGTATACAATTACTATATGGGAGTCAGTTTTGGTGAACTGCAATTTATGGGTATACAATTACTATACGGGAGTCAGTTTTGGTGAACTGCAATTTATGGGTATACAATTACTATATGGGAGTCAGTTTTGGTGAACTGCAATTTATGGGTATACAATTACTATAAGGGAATCAGTTTTGGTTAACTGCAATTTATGGGTATACAATTACTATATGGGAGTCAGTTTTGGTTAACTGCAATTTATGGTTATACGATTACTATACGGGAGTCAGTTTTGGTGAACTGCAATTTATGGGTATACAATTACTATAAGGGAATCAGTTTTGGTTAACTGCAATTTATGGGTATACAATTACTATATGGGAGTCAGTTTTGGTTAACTGCAATTTATGGTAATACAATTACTATATGGGAGTCAGTTTTGGTTAACTGCAATTTATGGGTATACGATTGCTATATGGGAGTCAGTTTTGGTTAACTGCAATTTATGGGTATACGATTGCTATATGGGAGTCAGTTTTGGTTAACTGCAATTTATGGGTATACAATTACTATATGGGAGTCAGTTTTGGTGAACTGCAATTTATGGGTATACAATTACTATACGGGAGTCATTTTTGGTGAACTGCAATTTATGGGTATACAATTACTATATGGGAGTCAGTTTTGGTGAACTGCAATTTATGGGTATACAATTACTATAAGGGAATCAGTTTTGGTTAACTGCAATTTATGGGTATACAATTACTATAAGGGAATCAGTTTTGGTTAACTGCAATTTATGGGTATACAATTACTATATGGGAGTCAGTTTTGGTTAACTGCAATTTATGGTTATACAATTACTATATGGGAGTCAGTTTTGGTTAACTGCAATTTATGGGTATACGATTGCTATATGGGAGTCAGTTTTGGTTAACTGCAATTTATGGGTATACGATTACTATATGGGAGTCAGTTTTGGTGAACTGCAATTTATGGGTATACGATTACTATAAGGGAGTCAGTTTTGGTGAACTGCAATTTATGGGTATACAATTACTATAAGGGAGTCAGTTTTGGTGAACTGCAATTTATGGGTATACAATTACTATATGGGAGTCAGTTTTGGTTAACTGCAATTTATGGGTATACGATTGCTATATGGGAGTCAGTTTTGGTGAACTGCAATTTATGGGTATACAATTACTATATGGGAGTCAGTTTTGGTGAACTGCAATTTATGGGTATACAATTACTATACGGGAGTCATTTTTGGTGAACTGCAATTTATGGGTATACAATTACTATATGGGAGTCAGTTTTGGTGAACTGCAATTTATGGGTATACAATTACTATAAGGGAATCAGTTTTGGTTAACTGCAATTTATGGGTATACAATTACTATAAGGGAATCAGTTTTGGTTAACTGCAATTTATGGGTATACAATTACTATATGGGAGTCAGTTTTGGTTAACTGCAATTTATGGTTATACAATTACTATATGGGAGTCAGTTTTGGTTAACTGCAATTTATGGGTATACGATTGCTATATGGGAGTCAGTTTTGGTTAACTGCAATTTATGGGTATACGATTACTATATGGGAGTCAGTTTTGGTGAACTGCAATTTATGGGTATACGATTACTATAAGGGAGTCAGTTTTGGTGAACTGCAATTTATGGGTATACAATTACTATAAGGGAGTCAGTTTTGGTGAACTGCAATTTATGGGTATACAATTACTATATGGGAGTCAGTTTTGGTGAACTGCAGTTTATGGTTATACAATTACTATATGGGAGTCAGTTTTGGTTAACTGCAATTTATGGGTATACAATTATTATGGGAGTCAGTTTTGGTGAACTGCAATTCAGGGGTATACAATTACTATAAGGGAGTCAGTTTTGGTTAACTGCAATTTATGGGTATACAATTACTATATGGGAGTCAATTACTATAAGGGAGTCAGTTTTGGTGAACTGCAATTTATGGGTATACAATTACTATAAGGGAGTCAGTTTTGGTGAACTGCAATTTATGGGTATACAATTACTATATGGGAGTCAGTTTTGGTGAACTGCAATTTATGGGTATACAATTACTATAAGGGAATCAGTTTTGGTTAACTGCAATTTATGGGTATACAATTACTATATGGGAGTCAGTTTTGGTGAACTGCAGTTTATGGTTATACAATTACTATATGGGAGTCAGTTTTGGTTAACTGCAATTTATGGGTATACAATTATTATGGGAGTCAGTTTTGGTGAACTGCAATTCAGGGGTATACAATTACTATAAGGGAGTCAGTTTTGGTTAACTGCAATTTATGGGTATACAATTACTATATGGGAGTCAATTACTATAAGGGAGTCAGTTTTGGTGAACTGCAATTTATGGGTATACAATTACTATAAGGGAGTCAGTTTTGGTGAACTGCAATTTATGGGTATACAATTACTATATGGGAGTCAGTTTTGGTGAACTGCAATTTATGGGTATACAATTACTATAAGGGAATCAGTTTTGGTTAACTGCAATTTATGGGTATACAATTACTATATGGGAGTCAGTTTTGGTGAACTGCAATTTATGGGTATACAATTACTATATGGGAGTCAGTTTTGGTTAACTGCAAGTTATTGGTATACAATTACTATAAGGGAGTCAGTTTTGGTGAACTGCAATTTATGGGTATACAATTACTATAAGGGAGTCAGTTTTGGTTAACTGCAAGTTATTGGTATACAATTACTATAAGGGAGTCAGTTTTGGTGAACTGCAATTTATGGGTATACAATTACTATAAGGGAGTCAGTTTTGGTTAACTGCAATTTATGGGTATACTATTACTATATGGGAGTCAGTTTTGGTTTTTAATGCAATTTACAGGTATACAATTACTATAAGGAAGTCATTTTTGGTGAACTGCAATTTATGGGTATACAATTACTATAAGGGAGTCAGTTTTGGTTAACTGCAATTTATGAGTATACGATTACTATAAGGGAGTCAGTTTTGGTTAACTGCAATTTATATGTATACGATTACTAGATGGGAGTCAGTTTTGGTTAACTGCAATTTATGGGTATACAATTACTATAAGGGAGTCATTTTTGGTGAACTGCAATTTATGGGTATACAATTACTATATGGGAGTCAGTTTTGGTTAACTGCAATTTATGGGTATACGATTACTATATGGGAGTCAGTTTTGGTTAACTGCAATTTATGGGTATACAATTACTATAAGGGAGTCAGTTTTGGTTAACTGCAATTTATGGGTATACAATTACTATATGGGAGTCAGTTTTGGTGAACTGCAATTTATGGGTATACAATTACTATATTTGATCCAGTTTTTGCATCTCTACTGTAGGCTAGGCATTGAACGCACGTTACAATGAACAGCTATAATAATAAAACGGGATCCCTTACCGTCAACTGTTCGTTTTATTATAATGCTCACGGTTTAGAGATATCAAAACTGGATCCCATATAAAGTAATGCTACATACATACAATGCAATTAACCAAAACTGAATCCCTTTTAGTCAGTTAAGTCAACTGTGTATTTCAATATGTTTTCACTGCCTAAGGATATCAAGCCTGGATCCATCTAGTAGTTTAATACCCATACATTTATGTTGCAAAAATGCAATTAACCAAAACTGAATCCCTTACAGTCAGTTGCGTCAACTGTTCATTTCAATGTGCGTTCATTGCCTAGCATACAGTAGAGATGCCAAAACTGGATCCCATTTAGTAACTGTATACCTATAAATTGCATTTAACCAAAACTGACTCCCATATAGTAATTGTATACCTATAAATTGCAGTTCACCAAAACTGACTCCCATATAGTAATTGTATACCCATAAATTGCAGTTAACCAAAACTGACTCCCATATAGTAATTAAAGACCCATAAATTGCAGTTAACCAAAACTGACTCCCATATAGTAATTAAAGACCCATAAATTTCAGTTAACCAAAACTGACTCCCATATAGTAATTGTATACCCCTGAATTGCAGTTATCCAAAACTGACTCCCATATAGTAATCGTATACCCATAAATTGCAGTTCACCAAAACTGACTCCCATATAGTAATCGTATACCCATAAATTGCAGTTCACCAAAACTGACTCCCTTATAGTAATCGTATACCCATAAATTGCAGTTCACCAAAACTGACTCCCATATAGTAATCGTATACCCATAAATTGCAGTTCACCAAAAATGACTCCCTTATAGTAATCGTATACCCATAAATTGCAGTTAACCAAAACTGACTCCCTTATAGTAATTGTATACCCATAAATTGCAGTTCACCAAAACTGACTCCCATATAGTAATTGTATACCCATAAATTGCAGTTCACCAAAACTGACTCCCTTATAGTAATTGTATACCCATAAATTGCAGTTCACCAAAACTGACTCCCTTATAGTAATTGTATACCCATAAATTGCAGTTAACCAAAACTGACTCCCATAATAATTGTATACCCATAAATTGCATTTAACCAAAACTGACTCCCTTATAGTAATTGTATACCCATAAATTGCAGTTCACCAAAACTGGCTCCCATATAGCAATCGTATACCCATAAATTGCAGTTCACCAAAACTGACTCCCATATAGTAATCGTATACATATAAATTGCAGTTAACCAAAACTGACTCCCATATAGTAATTAAAGACCCATAAATTGCATTTAACCAAAACTGACTCCCATATAGTAATTGTATACCCATTAATTGCATTTATCCAAAACTGACTCCCATATAGTAATCGTATACCCATAAATTGCATTTAACCAAAACTGAATCAACTGTCTGGTGTAATATGACTTTATAATATTTGTTGAGTTATCAAAACTGAATCCCATATAGTTTTGTTGACTATACGGGGGTCATTTGAAAGTCATTTTCATTTTTTGTTTATTTATTTTTTATAAAATCTTTAGCCTTATTGAAGTGTGCAATTGACTAAAATGGTTCAAGTTTCGGTTTATCGCCTTATCTGCCAAAATATATAATTGGATACAATTTGGATAACTATAACCTTTGTTATCAAATGAAGGCATTTAGTTTAAAGTAAGAGCATATTCAATAATTATAACTCCACAACAGCCATCGTACTATTATAATATTAACTATAGCAGTCCTATCGGAAAGTGATTGCAAATACCGGGTACCGGTAACCGTGCTTTTGCACCGCCCTTCAGAACGATTTACGTTAACCAAAATCGAATCCCCTAAATATTCGATTTCGTTTCCCATATAACACATACCGTTAAAAACGACGTTCATGGCTGCTTACAGTGTTGACAATGTTGCGGAAAATCAACTCCAACATTCAGGCATATGAAGATTTCAATACTTTGATTCAAGCATGCTTGCTTTTGCCAATGTTTTAGCCAACCATATGGTGATTTAACTGAAAGATTAGTTCTGGGCGATGAAAAATAGCCTCTACAGTGGTTGAAGAATGTCAAGCTCAATGTTTGAGCTCACCATTTATAATTATTTTGTTGTGACAGACTGTCATTGAGTGATGTTAAAAAAGACTAATGCTTTAGATAACCATATACGTTTTAACAGCATTTAAAAGCCCAAATTTATGATAACTGCCACTCGGAAGAAAATTATTATCACTTAATTGTGATGAGAGTGGGTTTGTTTGCTTGTCTGTATGGGAAGTGTTTTAAAGTACTATGGGAAGGATCTATGCATTATTTGATCAGTCATTTGTAACCACGGTCCCACCAGGTCTGGCGATAGTCGGGAAATTGGCCGTGTTTTAACTTTTAAGGTAGCTCCGCAGTGCCAAGTGAATGTGTTATGCACCAGTCAGTTGTATCCACAGCCCCACCAGGTCAGGTGGTATACTGGAAATGGGTCGTGTTTTTACTTCTATGTGGCCCCGCAGTGCCGGAGGAATGCAGTGGTTTTGTCTGCGCCATAAAAGGTGGAATTTGGCCTATCCTAGGGTCCCAGGGGTGCGGGGCGTGGGCATTTGGCGGGGATTTCACTGAAGTTAATGATAAAGATAGTTTATATTGAAAGCAACACTATATAATCAACATGTTTATACAAAATATGTATATACATCGAAAAAACTTACTCCCGTAATAATATAAAGGTAAAGGATTTTGTTGGTTAAAAGTTTTAAATAAACAAATGTAAATGTTACAGATGGGGTCAAGTGCAAACATGCTGATTGATTTTAATTTTATTATTAGTCCTCAAATATCGGCAAATGGTAAATGCAGTGCCAGGGTGAATGCCGTGGTTTTGTCTTCGCGCTAAACATAGTGGCGAATGGGCCTTTAACCTAGTGTCCCCAGGGTTCAGGGCATTTGGCGGGGATTTTACATCATTTCATCCCCACAGGGCGGGAATTTGCACCCAGGGTTGGCTGGACCGAAAGTCAGTCCCCACTATTCCCCGGACCTGGGGGGCGGCGTGGTTACAATTGACTGATGCATAACATACACTGGGAGTGTGAAGAAACACCTAAAGGAGAATGTCAGGACACTTTGTCTGCCGGGCATAAGTGTGGCCAACAAAAGTTTTTTCTGAACAGCAGAAACATTCGAAACCACCTTCTAAGGGCTAGAAAGAACATGGACCAGTCGCCTAATGATCTGGAGAATGTAGAAACATATGCTAGAAAGAAACTGGAAATGAAATTTGTCAAACAAAGGACAATATATCAATAATAACAAATTTACAAAGAAAATGATAGAATGGAAGGTATAAATAAAAGGTTACAGCTTTGACAGGAATTTTATGTTGATGTCGGTAGTAATCATGTTGGCAGTGAAAATTAGTTTTCCTACCAATTATGTAATGTACTATCTGCATTGATGATTCACCAGAAAAGAAACTGTGAAGCTCGATGAAGTGGATGAAGAGGAAAATAACAACAAAGGAATGGAATTAAAGAATATAATTCAAATAGAAGTATTCACACTAGCTTCGTTGTTCAGATGTCCTTGCTACCTTACATGTATGGTATCGTAATCACATATTGTAAGAGGTAAAATGTATTATTAGCCGGATATTTTCCCAACTTCACTCATATGAGGAGCAGGCTCAACAACATTTCTTTGTACACCTTCTATTCATGTTTCAAATTATTGCTTCAACTGTTTGTGATTGTATACTGTTCCCCACATTTAGAATAAGAAAAAACAAATTTTGAATTTTATAGAAAACAATTTTGGGTAACAGTTTTTTCTATGATCTTCTTTTCATTTGTAATTGATAATGATACATTGGTATGCTTGATTATGCTTCATATCATTTGATACTTTTCAGAAATATTCTGTTTTATAATGATTTGTTTTAAAACCAACATACATACATAATATTGTATTTTCAGATAAATGTTTAACTACTGAGAAATAGCAGCCATCATTTCATTTCACATACATGATACATATTTCTCTTGAATTGTTATTTTTTTGTTTAATAAAGTTAAAATTTCAGAAGCATCAGAAATTCATGTTTCTGATACAAACATAGCAAATGAAGTATCTGCTACATAAGTATGGAAATAAGGTGACCCGGATGGACATTTAACTTGACTATAAAAAAATCTCTAGTTTAAATCCAGATTCTGTTAATATTTCCATTGTCTTTATTTTTCAGAGGTTTTAATCCATACTGACATAGCAATTCAAATTAAAAAGATAAATGTAATAATTGATACTTTTATTGGAACATATTTTTACATATATATGCATATATATATAAATCATTCTTCAGGTTTATTGATTTTCTTTAGGAATTAAATCATGCAGAAAGAGTCTTTTTTTATTTCAAAGTATTTCACACAAATAATCAAGTGTTTCTAATGTTCTTTCAGGAGGAGCTATAGCCATGCCCTGGAAGTCCTGATGCTTTCTGGTATCCTGAAACACAAACAAAAGAAGATATAAAGAAAAATACTACAAATTTCCATTAGTTTGGCAGTTTTGGTCCATTCATGTATACTTAAGTATATACTGTCCATTTTAGTTGTTTTTGCATTGCGACATGTAAAATAAAATCTCAATGAGATTTATGTCTAATTTGTTAATGAAAATGTTCCTGAAAAGCACTGTAATTTCTATATCAAAAAACATTTTTGCTAATTTTTGTTCAAAACTAAATTTTTAATATATATGCCAATCATGATGTACAATACCTGACTGAAACTATTTTCTGTAATTCAGAAAGTCAACGTCTGCAACTTGCCAATGTGCTCTTATCTGACAATATCATCCGTGAGTTGGAACAAACATTCTGTAAATATAGAGCAGAACATGACTTGCATGTGGCTATATTCCATGCTTGGAAGATAACAACTTTTGTAACTGATCACTTCAAGGTTATTATGCTCATTTATTTTTTGACTGACACTCTTTAAAATGCAAACATTTCTTTCACAAATACATGGATGAATAGTATAAACCTTTGGCCATACTGTAGACGAATGAGCCATTACAGAATGCAATAAGGGCCCTGAATGATTACACATTAATGACTAAGGAAGCACTCAAAAGACATGTCAAAAGTCAAATGAAATGTCAATAATTATTAAAGCTAGTAATATTAATTTTGATAATAGAATCTTTATGGAACATAATAAAGAAAAAGTTAATGATGCATTAAGGTATTATCAAACAATCAGGTCTTTTTAAAAAGCCAATTGCAATGCTTTAAGGATGAGAGCCATGGTTGCTATAGAAACATGAGAATAGTTAAAGTATTAAATCTTCAAAAATTGTAACAATTATCTCCAACGCCCACAGTTGCACAATGTCACTTGCACATCTGCATACTATTTTTTCAAACAGCAACCTAGCAGCCATTTAACATACCTGAGTAAACTAGTTTCTGCACTGCTGAGTCTCCCAACTATTTCCCAATACTCAGAACATGACATTGTTGGTGACATCATGAAGTATGATATTGTATAACATCTAGCCATTTCTCATTACTAGGAACTGTACAATCTGTAATAAAATCAAGTAAATCAAATATTGCACTTAAATATATCACCATTCAGAACATAAAAGTAAGAAAAATACAGAAAAATAGTATTATTGACCGGCTAATGATCATCACTCAGAACGTAAAATTCAAAAAAAAACAAAAAAACATTATTAATAACTGTCTTTTGTTTATAACTCAGAAAGTTAAAGTAAAAACTAATGATCATCACTCAGAACGTAAAAGTCAAAAACGACAAAAAATAGTAATATTGACTGGCTAATGATCATCACTCAGAACGTAAAAGTCAAAAACGACAAAAAATAGTAATATCGACCGGCTATTGATCATCACTCAGAATGTAAACGTAAAAGTCAAAAACGACAAAAAATAGTAATATCGACTGGCTAATGATCATCACTCAGAACGTAAAAGTCAAAAATGACAAAAAATAGTAATATCGACTGGCCAATGATCATCACTCAGAACGTAAAAGTCAAAAACGACAAAAAATAGTAATATCGACCGGCTAATAATCATCACTCAGAACATAAAAGAAGGAAAAGACAGAAAAATAGTAATATTAACTGGCTAATGATCATCACTCAGAACGAGAAAGTCAAAAACGACAAAAAATAGTAATATTAACCGGCTATTGATCATCACTCAGAATGTAAAAGTCAAAAACGACAAAAAATAGTAATATCAACCGGCTATTGATCATCACTCAGAATGTAAAAGTAGGAAAAGACAGAAAAATAGTAATATTGACCGGCTATTGATCATCACTCAGAACGTAAAAGAAGGAAACGACAGAAAAAAAGTAATATTGACCGGCTATTGATCATCACTCAGAACGTAAAAGGATAGTAATATCGACTGGCTATTGATCATCACTCAGAACGTAAAAGAAGGAAACGACAGAAAAATAGTAATATCGACTGGCTATTGATCATCACTCAGAACGTAAAAGAAGGAAACGACAGAAAAATAGTAATATCGACTGGCTATTGATCACCACTCAGAACGTAAAAGTCAAAAACGACAAAAAATAGTAATATTAACCAGCTATTGATCGTCATTCAGAACGTTAAAAGTCAAAAACGACAAAAAATAGTAATATTAACTGGCTAATGATCATCACTCAGAACGAGAAAGTCAAAAACGACAAAAAATAGTAATATTAACCGGCTATTGATCATCACTCAGAATGTAAAAGTCAAAAACGACAAAAAATAGTAATATCGACCGGCTATTGATCATCACTCAGAACGTTAAAGTAGGAAAAGACAGAAAAATAGTAATATTGACCGGCTATTGATCATCACTCAGAACGTAAAAGAAGGAAACGACAGAAAAATAGTAATATCGACTGGCTATTGATCATCACTCAGAACGTAAAAGAAGGAAACGACAGAAAAATAGTAATATCGACTGGCTATTGATCATCACTCAGAACGTAAAAGAAGGAAACGACAGGAAAATAGTAATATCGACTGCTTTTGATCATCACTCAGAACGTAAAAGAAGGAAACGACAGAAAAATAGTAATATTAACTGGCTATTGATCATCACTTAGAATGTAAAAGTAGGAAACGACAGAAAAATAGTAATATTAACTAGCTATTGATCATCACTCAGAACGTAAAAGAAGGAAACGACAGAAAAATAGTAATATTAACTGGCTATTGATCATCACTTAGAACGTAAAAGTAGGAAAAGACAGAAAAATAGTGATATCAACTATCCACTCAGAACGTAAAAGTCACTAACGACAAAAAAATACAATTATTGACTAGCGATTGATCATCACTTAGACTGTAGACAAAAAATAGTATAACAGGTGGTAAATTGACTTTTGATCATCACTCAGAACCACAGGTACTTGACACAAACTTTTTTTAATGTTCTATATGGGCTATATATACTATGATAAGATATATCTTAATAAACATATATATAGGCCGATTTTTTTTATTTTGTGACTTGCTATCTTAATAAACATATATATAGGCCGATTTTTTTTATTTTGTGACTTGCGCCTGTGCTCAGAACTAGAAAGTAGCGACAGTATTTAATTTAAAAGTCTAGTAATTTCCAATACTTGGTAACCTTGCTGACAAGTTAAAAAACAAAATATGTAATCCAGTCACTCAGTATCTTATTTGTTAAACTTACCTGGTACATAAAAGATTTTCTTGCACATCCAAGGAATGAAAAGAAACATTTTTCGTACATGTTTAGATTTATGGTGGCAGACAACAATTTTAATTGTATTTCCATCTGTATGATCTTTGCTTGTGTCGATACGGTATTGGTATGATCTTTAGCGCTACCCGCAATGTTGACATTTTTATTTTAACTTTATCGAATTAACGTCGGCTGTTCGCTCGGATTGAATATTACGATAACAAGCAAAACGGTAAACGTAAACCCGGGCCAGGACATACAAACCTTGGCTTACATGTTCGTGACACGGGCAATAAATGTGAAATAAAATGTTATTGTTTCATCGTGTAAACCTTTAAGAAATGTGCTTGAGTCTACACATGCACATCTTGACCTTAATTATTACCACATGTTTTAGACATGAACTGTACGCCGACAGTTAATTTCAACTTAACGTACGACACCTCCAGTAACGTTCAAGTTTACCTCCAATTTTTTTTTTATCCTAACTGACCATAAGGCATAGTGACTGGACCCTGGTCCTGCTAAAAGGCACTAAGAGCTACTTAGAATTACTAAGAACACTATTACAAGAGCTCCTATAATAAGAACAATAACGAAAGATGTAACATGAGCTACTAAAAACAACTTAGAGCACTATTACAAGAGATACTAAGAACTATTAAGAACACTATTACACGAGCTATTATGAACAGTTCAACTTCTAAGAACGCTATAACACGACATTATATGAACTACTAGGATCTACTGAAATATTGCAAAAGCTACTATATATAAGAGCTACTATAAAGCACTAACTTGAGAGCTGTTCTAAGAGCGACTTAGAATCTGGGAGTAGAATTATTGTTATATGTCCCATTTAGAACTGCTGCACTTTCTAATCTTTAAGATATGCTCTTTAACTTTTCTGTAACAGCCCTTAAACTGTTAAAATTTTACCAGCTTTACTTTATCCACTCTTGGCCAATTACATATTTAGAAAATTTGCTCACCATATGCATTGGCAAAATAAATTGGAAAAATCTCGAATATACAATGGCTTCTTTGTTGTCATTGCTTTCTGTCTAACCCGATCATTTTTCAGTCTTGATCGTTTTTTGAATTGTTGAGTAATTCGTTCTTATCATTTCTTTAACACATCATAGTTAAAAATATGAAAATTGTTATGTTGATGTGAATATTTCCATTAACATCAACATCATCGTCCTCGTCGCCAGAAAGGATATGAAAAAGGGGGATAGAAGAAGGGGAGAATGGATAGAAAGGAGTGACTATAGAAGTGGGGAAGAAGGGAGGAAAAGAAGGAAGTATATATAACATATGGGGAAGAACTGGGGTTTGATGATAGAGGTGGGACAAGGGGTGATAGAAGAGGTGGCGTGGATAAAGGAGGGGAGGAATGGAGGATAGAAGAGGAGAATATCTGGGGATAGAAATGATGGCGGAGGGAGGATAGAAGAGGAGAGATAAAAGGTGAAGACGGAATGATAGAGGAGTGCAGAAGGGCGCATATACGTGGGAAGAAGGGATGATAGAAGAGAAACAAGAGCTGTCACAGTATGTGACGTATGCCCCCGAATGTGACATTGACCTATGAACAAGGTCAGTACATGAAAAGTTAAAGATCAAACAAATACATATGGCAAGTTATTTAAAATTGCCTCTGAACATAAAAAAATACCACCCATACTTGACAACCTATATTCTTATGTCCTTATATTCAGCATTCCATTGTGAATAAACACTAAGTGTATCTTTCACCTTAGAGGTAGGGACATGGGTCTTGCACGTGACACGTCATCTTGGTATGTCGAACACATGTGGCAAGTTATTTTATTATCTGTCCATACAAGGGAAAGTTACAGCCCAGACACGACAACCTATACTCTATGTCGTTATATGCAGCATTCCATTGTGAATAAACACTAAGTGTGACCTTGACCTAAGAAATAGGGACACGGGTCTTGCACGCGACATGTCGTCTTGGTATGCCGAACACACGTGGCAAGTTATTTTAAAATCTGTCCATACAAGGGAAAGTTACAGCCCGGACACGATATTCTATACTCTTTGTCATTATATGCAGCATTCCATTGTGAATAAACACCTAAGTGTGACCTTGACCTTTGAGGTAGGGACACAGGTCTTGCATGCGACACGTCGTCTTGGTATGTCAAACACATGTGGCAAGTTATTTTAAAATCTGTCCATACAAGGGAAAGTTACAGCCCGGACACGACAACCTATACTCTATGTCCTTATATGCAGCATTTCATTGTGAATAAACACTAAGTGTGACCTTGACCTAAGAGGTAGGGACACAGGTCTTGCACGCGACACGTCGTCTTGGTATGCCAAACACATGTGGCAAGTTATTTTAAAATCTGTCCATACAAGGGAAAGTTACAGCCCGGACACGACAACCTATACTCTATGTCCTTATATGCAGCATTCCATTGTGAATAAACACTAAGTGTGACCTTGACCTTTGAGGTAGGGACACGGTTCTTGCACGCGACATGTCGTCTTGGTATGCCGAACACATGTGGCAAGTTATTTTAAAATCTGTCCATACAAGGGAAAGTTACAGCCCGGACACGACAACCTATACTCTATGTCCTTATATACAGCATTCCATTGTGAATAAACACCTAAGTGAGACCTTGACCTAAGAGGTAGGGACACGGTTCTTGCACGCGACACGTCGTCTTGGTATGCCGAACACATGTGGCAAGTTATTTTAAAATCTGTCCATACAAGGGAAAGTCACAGCCCGGACACGAGTTATTGAGCCGGACACACGGAAGGACGGACGGTGCGATTTTAATATGCCCACCTTCGGGGGCATAAAAAGGACTGAAGAGGAAGCGAGGATAAAAGAAGGGGTTGAAGTAAATGGAAAAGAGGGTGATAGATCAGGGTTATGAGGTAGGGTGAGCCAAGGGGATGAGAAAAGGAAGGAGTGAGGGTGAGAGAGTGGAAACGTGCACGACCACACGAACGAATGGTGGCTCTAAGAGCCAGGTTCGAAAACTAGCACCACTAGTTCCCGTATAAATTCGTCCAAGATTTTAAACCGAGGGAGATTATGTCATAATATAAAAATTGAAGGTTTCAATTGCAGATTTATTTATCCATTTCCGTGAAAATGTTATTTGTATTATTGTTTGAAGTGGTTCACAGAATATCCACATGTTATAATATCATAACTCACCAAAGTTGAGGTTTTTGTCCTATTTTGGAGATTTTGTAATATGTGTATGCATTCTGCTTTTGTTTTCTATGGTGGCATATTACTGCCTTACGATAACCTGATAGCGTTCGCGAATTGTTTCGTGGTAACCAAGTAATTTTCGCGATAATTATCTAGCTATCTATAGTTAATATTCTCGATAAAAAATTTTTGGTACGATAAATATCATAAGACAAAAACAGGCTTGAAAGTGCCCAGAACTGCCACCTATTACCCTTTTTAGCCATACAACGCTAACAGATTAACTACTTATGGTTTGCGAATTCTACCTAATAAGTAACATAATAACTGGTTAACTAGATAAGATTCGTGTTACCACTTATCTATAAATGCACTTTTGGCTTCTAGCAGTAACTGGTTATGTAGTTATGGTTTGCGAATTTCACTTAAGTAACATAATAACTGGTTAACTAGATAGGATTCGTGTTACCACTTATCTATGAATATACGTATTTCAGTGGCGCAGCTATATAAAGGCCTTGTAGGCCTGGACATACACTTTTTTTAAATGTCAAAATTTAAATAATCCAAAACTGCAATGAAAAACTAATAGCTGCTCAAACATTTTGAACAACTCAAAAGTTTGTTTTATTACATGTATTACCAAAACAAGTTTGGTGTTTATGACTTGATTTTATTGTAATCATTGCATATATAATTAAGTGTGTGCATATAAATGGATGTAATTGTGCCTTTTTTCTCCTGGAATGCTCCGAAATTGCACCTTTTTGTTTCTTATTCTTATCCCCAAACCGTCATCCAAAACCATCGGGCCTACAAGTTTTTTAAGGCCTATCTACGCCCCTGGATTTATACACGTTCTAGTTATAATTTTCACTAAGTAACGAAATGGTAACACTAATCTTATCTAAGTAACCAGTTAGTATGTTACCTTCTAAGTGGAATTCGCAAACCATAAGTAGATAACCTGTTAGCGCCTGAATCTGGAATGCATTTATAGGTAACTGGTAACTGGCCCAGAACTGCCAACCGTTACCCTTTTTAGCTGTACAACCCCTGTTACCACTTACTAAGTGAAATTCGAAAATCATAAGTAGATGACCAGTTGTATAAATATATTTATACATAACTGGTGTAACGTGCGAGCCAAACAAACACCAGATAGCCGAGCTTTCTGGCGTAATGAAACAAACACCAACAGATCCCTTCAGGGAAAAGCATGCTCG